>NC_081350.1:44448690-44748690 GCF_029784015.1 Lycium ferocissimum | reverse complement strand
CAATTTCTATTGTCATTACTAAGTATAATTGAAGAGTAAACGTCAACTTACTGTTTTTTTTTTCCTTCTTTTCCAATAGGTTCTTACCCACAAAGCGGAACATCAAATCCTGGAAACTGGACACGGAGATTAAGAAATTGTTAATGAAATTGATTCAAGAAAGGACAGAGAATTGGGGGAAGAATGAGATGCAAGAAAACAATGGGCCAAAAGACTTATTAGGCCTTATGATCCAAGCAAGCATGAAGGAATTATCACTATCATCATCCATTAATAATCATCATAATTCTGCACTTAATAATAATTCCTCTATGATCACTGCAAATGATATTGCTGAAGAATGCAAGACTTTCTTCTTTGCTGGTGAACAAACCACGTCGAATTTGCTGACGTGGACAACCGTTTTGCTAGCTATGCATCCACAGTGGCAGGACCTAGCACGTGACGAGGTGATCAAAGTGTGCGGCTCACGTGCCATACCTTCCAAAGATGATCTTGCCAAGTTAAAAATGGTAAGTGTCGTCTTTAAATATTTACTCGCACCTGATATTTATATTGATAAAAATGTTTAACCTTTTAGCGGTTGTAAAACGAGAAATTTCAAGTTAAATTATTTTTGAATATGAAAGCATATCTTTCTGTTTGGGCAGACTAAAAGGATATTGCCTCACATAAATTGGGACAAAGAGAGTATAATACATATCAGGGAACCATAATTAATGGATTGATTTATTCTAAAGACTAGATGCAAATGAATATTTTTGATGTAAAATATCTCCTCTTTTCATTCATTATTCAATTCTTATTCACAAATGTGCAATTAAGACAAACAAAAGAAACATTCATCTCATTTTGTCTTTTGGTGATTAGCTAATTACACTTGCTGAAAAGTGAAAATGACCAGAGTACTTTTCTTTACTTTTTTAATTCACTCAAAATGGAAACAGTTTATTTTTTTCCTTAAACATGGAGTTGTACTTTCACTTGTGTGGATTCCATCACAGTAGAAGTTAAGAACAAGATTGCTCCAGTGGCAATTAGTTTTGAAAGCTGTCATTGTCATGTAACAGTTAATTTTATGAATTTGAGTTTTTTTTCTTCTTCGTGTTGCAGCTGAGCATGATTCTCAATGAGTCCTTACGCCTTTACCCTCCGATCGTTGCAACGATCAGACGAGCAAAGGCTGATGTGGATCTCGGAGGATGCAAGGTCCCAGTAGGGACCGAAATCTTAATTCCAATTCTGGCAATTCATCATGATCAAGCTATTTGGGGTAATGATGCTAACGAGTTCAATCCTTCTAGATTCTCTGAGGGGGTGGCACGAGCTGCTAAACATCCTGTGGCGTACATTCCATTTGGGCTTGGAGTTCGCCAATGCATAGGCCAGAACCTGGCGATCTTACAGACTAAGTTAACTCTAGCGATTATACTTCAACGATTCGTCTTAAGATTATCTCCACAATATAAACATGCTCCGACTGTGTTGATGCTACTCCACCCTCAATATGGTGCACCTGTCATCTTCAAACCGTTGATCGACCCAACGATTGTCATAAGCTCTTGACATGTCTATACTTTTGGTGTGTGAGTGCATATATGCTTGGTGAAAAGGAAGAACAAAAAGCAAGTTGAATTAAATGTGTTGTTGCAAGCATAAATTATAGGAGTAGGGAGAAAATTTATTTCATTCCTTTTTTTCTTGATTTGTTATTTTTTTTTTTGGTTTTCCATTTTCCTTTTCTTTTCCACCAAATAGTAGTACTAACTAACCCATCAAGTAGAGTCATCATCATGCCTTGGTCTTTTTATTTTGCCCAAAATTGCTTGGATTTTCGGCATGCTTATGCTACGAGTTTTACATAGTGACTCAAATTTAGTAGGCTTTGCCCCATTTTCCCATCCTATGTATATGTATATGTAATGTATATGGGCTCAAGCCCTAGCAAAGTTTTGTAATTTTGGCATGTATAGCTTCCTTTTGAAATGGTACCTTGCATCACATCTATATATCTCTCTCTTCAGGGGCGAATATACATTGTCACATATGGGTTTATCGATTTAGGTGAATTCAATAGCTTCCTTTGTCTCTCTTAATTAAAAGGAAATATAAGACTCGATTAACAAGTGACAGAGCTAGAGTAGACGTAGCATATTTGGTCAAATGCACCATGTTTAAGTTCGAATCCATTGATTCTACATCTTGAATTTGTAGTGCCATGATTATAGATATACAAAGAAGTGGACACCTTAAGGTGTAACTTTAATTTCCAGCGCGAACCAAATAAGTCGGACCCTAAAATGGGTATCAAACACCGAGTGAGACTTATCATATTTGGTCAAAGACCCTAAAGCGGGTATCAAACACCGAGTGAGACGTATAATATTTGGTCAAATGTACCTCGTCTAAGTTTGAATCCGTTAAGTCTAAATCTTGAATCTGCAATACCATGATTATAGATAAACAAAGAAGCGAAAACCTCAAGGTGGGACTTTCCGGCGCCAATTAGATAAGTCGGACCCTAAAGGCGATACCAAACACGAGTGAAAACCAAAAGCGAAAAAAAAAAAAAAAAAAAAAAACCAACAAGGTAAAATCTCTAGACAATGGTAAAATTGGTACTTGTTACATTAGATGGTGCAAGAATGAACAGAAGATCTAAGAAATATTTGTTTATGTAGTTACCAATATCTTGGCAAAATCAACAAAATTGGGCATTGAATCTCGCTAGTGAGCGCACTGTTGCCGCAGCAATTGTCCCAATGAGAGCACACTTCGGATTTTGGACCAAATGTGAAAAAACATAACACCATTTTTCAGAAAATTTAATATTATAAACCTTCGAGGGACATTAGAGAAATTATCTTATTTCAAAGAATGTTGTTTGCCTATGACATGGTTGAACTTTTAATTATTACAAAATCTCACTCCTAAGAGAGAGACTGATAAGGGCTTAAAATTGTGAAGATCAAAACATCTAATTTTTGAATGAATATTTTAAGAAATTAAGATAACAACTTCTAAAAAAACTATATCAACAATACTAGAGACAATGAGTTTTTGAATTTTCTTGAAGTTATTAAAATTCGTGAAAATGAGATAGAGGAAGATAGAGTTTGCCTTAAGTTTGCTTTGCAATGTACATTCGTGGAAGTTGAGGTGCCCTTTTCCAATAACCATCGCAAAAGGCAAAAGTGTACGTTGCATAACTTCATGAATGGTGTTACTATTGCACCATGTGCATTAATGGTCAATGAGATAGGCATAAACCTTAAAAATCAGAATCTATATTCTAATGAAAACAACTAAGTACGGGATAGTTTCTTTTTATCTGTCTAAGCTTTGATGAGTAAAATTATTGAGCGTCTATCTTTGACGAAAGGTAACAATATATCTGATAAGATAATCAAAATACGTACAAACTGACTCAAACATTATCGTCATAAAAAAATGAATGAAGTTACTCCACTAAGAGATTAAGAAAGTAAAACCATTTGCAATGCCCAAAAAAATGTTTGTGTAGTGAGGAGAGAGAGTGGGGAGGGAGAAAGAGAGAGGAGGGGTTGTTTGTATCTAAGCATGCATCAAATTCAACTTTTTAGAGCTTTGAGTAGTAATTTTGCATGTAGCAAAGGTCAAAACCAAAAGTGTATGTTGCATATTTTCATGAATGGTGTTACTATTGCACCATATGCGTTAGTGGTTAATGAAATTGGTGTAAATTTAGGAGTCCAGCGTTTAAATTTTAATAGAAACGAATAAATACTGATTTTTTCATCTATATAAACTTTAGTGATTAAAATTAATAGGTGTCTATGTTGGTAAAAAATAACGAGTATTTGAAAGAATAATCTAGATGCGTATAAAATTGACTCAAATTAACTCAATTATGATAAAAGAAAATGAAGGGTGTTCCTACTAAGTAAAGAACAAGTGCAATGACCAAAAAAAATGTTTTTATATAAGCATGCATCAAATGCAACTTTTTAGAACTTTGAGTTGTAATTTTGCATGTAGCAAAGATCAAAAGCAACAAACTTCCCTTTTTGTATTACTTTTTGGCATACTCTAATCCTTCTCATGCTCTAAGAATTTTGTTAGTCCCCATGAAATTGCATGTTCTTGGGACTTGGTAAATACTAGACAATTAATAATCAATCTCTCCTCACTCATTCATTTAGTTTTTTTTTTTTTAAATATAATTTGTCTTTTTTGGTTTTGTTAATAGGAACCTAAGCATGCCTTGAAGCTTGTGAAACCTTCCATAATTATTGTTCATAGGTCGTATCTATGCAGCACAATTTTTCATATTAATGTCACTAATTAACATTATTATCGCGTTGTTAACCTCGAGTTATGTGCTACGAAGAATCGTAGCCACCTGATTTTTTAATACTTTATTCGGTTAATACTAATAATTTTATTATGCAACTAGTTCGCACGCTCTTTATTAATTTAAATCATGTACATTATACTCCAGAGTCGATTTTTTTCATATTCATCTTTAATTGGTTGTTATTGTCATCGTGTGAGTGTAACTTAGGAACACATTAATTAATTTTTTTAAAACGAATTATTAAGGTAAGTACTAAATAATTAGATGAAGTCAATTGCCTAGGTGCCAATAATTATATCCTACGCGACATGCAACAAACAGGAATTAAAGCATGATTAATTGGTATTTGAAATTCCAGTTTATGAACCGCTAATGGCTTTTAATTATATATATTTTTGCATTCTTTCAAAATGTACACCCTTCTCTTCTTAATATCTTACTAGTACTTGTAGGAATTTTAAATAAGATCATAGGGGGCAATTTTGTGCTTTTGTAGTAAGCACGCTTCTAGATATTGAGCTAAGTGCAATGTTCCTTGGAATTACTAGATGACAAACTAAACATTCTAAAGCAGTCATAAACATGATTAAAATCACTGTTCTTGGGATGGTTAAGTAGTAATTTTTAAAAAAGGACAATTCGGTGCACGAAACATTCGTGTTTATGCAGTATCCAACAAAGGATCGCATCCCAAGAGAGTATAATATAAGCCGTCTATCCCGATACAAGAATCAGTAACTGATTTTATCGCTCGAACTCATGACTTATAGATCACATGGAAATAAAATTATCATTGATCCAAGGTTCTCTTTCTCTTGGGTTGATCTTTAAGCAGTTGTGTTTACCATCATGACGTCTCTTGGATTTTCAAGCCCTAAAAATGGAAAAGCTTTCTACAACAAGAGCTTTACTCTCTTAGGCCACTCTATGTGCATCCAAGATTAGTCGGCCAATAAGTTTCGAATATCGAATAATTAAAGAAAATATTATTGGCCCTTAGCTTGTGCAGTTTCTAGAAAAGTGATTAATTTTTAAATGTCGAAATTACAATAACAGATTACCAATAATAATTATTTAACAGTTGTTTTGTCAAAATAGCTTAGAAACAAATGGAAATAGCTATTTTCATCTTCACTTTCATATTAAATTAAAGGAAGAGTGATTTGTAGTAAGTTTGTTACTTCAAATTCGTCTTAAAGGTAAGGAATGTTACTAAATCACTGCAACAATCAAGACAGCCCTCAAAAACTTTACAATTACTAAGCAAAGAATTGCAAGTTTTGCAATTCTGACAACTAACTGCCAACAAGAATAAGATAAACACAAGCAAGTAGACACAAAATCACGTGAGCTAAAAAGTTAAGGATGTAGAACTTTTACATTTTCGATTTTTTAGTTTTTCATCCGGTGTTCAATGCTTATTTTAGGATTCTGACTAATTTGGATTCAAATTAAAGGGAAAAACGTTCCCTTACCAGGATTTTTTCTATTTTCTCACGGCCAATAGCAGAGCCACCTTTCATCGGAAAATTACATATAGCTAGGTAGATATATATATATATATATATATATATATATATATATATATATATATAAGTCACTGTATATATGTTGAATCTCCTTGATTTTTATGTGTAATTTCTTATATTTTGACTCCCCTTAGTGAGAATTCTGATTCCGTCACTGCTCAGGGCTTGAATCCAAAACCTCTTAGTAAGGGTGAAAGAATTCTATTCATTGCACCACAATCCCAACAATTAATATATACGTTTGTATATCTCTTAAGAAAGAATCCAAAATAACATGAGGTTGACAATGCATGACAACAAGAAAAAATCAACTGGGTATATATATATTAGTATAGTTTTCTAAAACATACTCTGAAATGTTCATATCCAAAGGAACTAAGCCAGCTCATTAATGGACTTTAATAAGGCTTTAGTTGATAGCAGAGATCCCAAGTAAATGCTTGCTTAAGATCTGGGGTTATTAATAATGGAGTAATTCTTCTTCTTCTTCTTCTTCTTCTTCTTCTTCTTCTTATTATTATTATTATTATTATTATTATTATTATTATTATTATTATTATTATTATTGTCATAAATGATAAATGTCTGCTGTTTAATTTAAGCATCCATGCCAGAGGAAGGAAGTTGGCTTGTGTCTCCCAATGTTAATGCTCTTGTCTGTGACAAAGGGGCAAAGGGCCATAATTCTTAAGTATTATGATTTGTATTATTGAGGAATAATCCTTCATGCCTATCACTTCTTAATTACTCCCTCCTGTTCCAAAACAAGTATCGTTTGAAATTCGGTACACTCATAAAGAGTTTAATAACATTAATCATAAAGTTATTTGACTAAATTATTTTTTATCTCTTCTCAATCTATTTTGATCATTTATTGGACAAATAGCAGATTTAAAGAGAAAAGTATTAATATGATCTTGATTTTCTAACACGACTCTTAGTTTGGATAAAATTTATTTGGGTAAAATCAACATTTAGACTGAACAGGAGGAAGCACTAAAAAATTCCAATATCTCTGTTGAAAAATAAAAAGTCACCTAGCTGATCTTTAAGTATATCTACCTGGCCCTATCATTACTTCGCTTTATTATAATAAAGTACCATTTAATTCTTCCATTCATTTCTTTTGCCAGATGGAAACTAACTAATTGTATTACTCCTTTGGTGGGGATCGGCGGAATGGTAATTACTTCATAATTTTTAATTAGATGCTTGGGTTCAAATGCTTAATATAAATCATCTTTGACAGGGAGTGTATTACCCTCAAATGGATTTCCCGACATGAATCTAAATTAGTCGGGCCGTAAAATAAATACCGGACACCATGTAAAAAAACAAAAAAGAAAAGACTGAACCATTCCAAGAATATTGACATCTTTCTGCCATGATGGGTGCATTATTTTTGTCCCAATTAATGATGTCTATACAAATATATACAAGGATCTCAATGGTATAGAGTATGTATATTATTTATTCTTAGTGATTTAATGTTTGCTCAAATTAAAGGCACAGGTATCATGTGACACTTGGGGTGGGCTGAAAATGCAATGAACCTATGCTCCTTCTGCAATTAAATGTAGTGACAATGTGACACTGACACCAATCAAGGGAAAATGACTTGCCAAATTCTGAAAACTATAAGAGATGAAAGCTAGCTCATGCCATATGGTAAGTGTAAGTCACATGTCCTAAGTGTGGTTGTGTGTGAAATTGGGGACCAAATTGAGCAGTGTCATAATATGTTACAAGAGAATGTAATTAATTGCTCAATTTCATTTTTTTCTTCTCTTTATTTTCTTTATTTACACCACTTAACTTTAAGAAAATTAACAATGTTTTCACTTACTTTCGATATAACTCAAACTTTCAATTTATTGATCGAGTTCAAATTTCGGAACGTTCAAATTCTTATTATTATGTTCTTGACTTGCCAAACTTGATCACTTATCCCATTTACCGTTTTCTTAATATATGATTTATAGCTGAGAGAGTAGTTAGACTCTAGATACAATGTTAAGAAGTGTCATTAATCTAGGTCAGACAATTCAAAAAGGCTATTTTCTTTACCCCACTTAACTTTTAAAAAGTTAGTAGTGTTTTCAGTTACCTCCGATATAGCTCAAAATTTCTATTTATTGGTTGAGTTCAAATTTCAGAAAGTTTAAATTCTTATTATGGTATCCTTCACTAGCCAACTTGATCACTTATCTTAATTACCATCTTTTTGACGGATGAATTGTGCCTCTCCCTTTTAGATCGTCTGACTTGAGTTGATATCATTTCTTAACGATTTATTTGGAGTCCAACTGTTCTCTAAGGCTTCAATCTAATCTACTTATTGTCCGTTTGAATGAGCTTATGATTTTTGACTTATAAGCCAAAAGTCATAATTTAGAAATTCTAGCTTATGACTTATTTTTTTTGTTTCGGCTTAAAACAAGTTCTTAAAAGCACCTTTTTTTTATTTTACTCAAACACTACAGTGCTTAAAAGTTATTTTGACTTAAAAGCACCAAAAATAAGTTAATCTAAACAGGCTCTTATTCTCTTTATCAATTATGATGAAATGACTATGAAAAATCGAAGATGGACTCTCTCTCTCACTCTTAATATATTCCTTTACTCGTTTTTTTTTTTTTGTTTTGTTTGTTTGTTTGTTATTTGATGATGGATTTTTTATTCATATAAGACAATAATTTAGGTCATGGAGGTCTAAAAGCTCAACATAGACTCATTTACTACTCTCCTACTTTCTTCCTGCGAGATAGGAAGCATAATCACATGGGACTAGTAATCATGAAAGATGCTAAGAAGACAATGGCAGAGGATTTGGTGGAACCACTTTTAAATGTATAACTCATTTGTAGGTTTCTTTCTTAAAGGATCTTTATCAATCTTTCTCATATACTTTAATATAATAAAGTAAATAAATCAAAATGAATAAAAATATTTTGCCCCCATATCAAAATATTTAATGCCCCCTGACCTTGGATTGACATAGAATTTTGGAGATTATGTAAGGGAGGCATTCACCAATGAAAATGCCATTTAATATATGTATTATTTTATATGTCACATACATTATTATTTTTCTCCTCATGGATCAAGTGTGCCATTTTGTTAGAATTGGAAATAACATGAATTAATAATTAAATTTTAAATTACTCAAGACAGATAAAAAAAATTGTTACGTTAGATTTTCTTGAGTAAATGATTATCTCCTCTATAAGCAAAAACAGAACGATCGTCGAAGCTCAATGTATGACACACTAAGCATGTCACCATGGAAATTATCCGCGAATATAATCATGTTTACCTTTACAAGACAAATCTAGAATAAATAAAATTTGCCAATTTCAACTAGGATAATGGAAGTATTGACAATATTAAAATGGGATGAATATAATAAGGGGGATGAATAAAATTTGCCAATTTTAACTGGTCTCTTCATTTTATGACAAGAAGGTACTAATGGGTCAAATGCTGCTATTGGGCTTTCCATCAGAGGTTTTCAACTTGGGTCACTCGCAAAATAGCCTTTTCGGGATGGTCTTTAATTTCTGGCCCTCAAATACCTGGTCTTTAATTTTGGTCCTTCGGTACTTTAAGTGGCCAAAAATACCCTTGAGATTCTGGGTAGTACCCAAGCAAAGTATAAAAATAATAATTCGCAAGGTAAGATTTCATAGCAAATTATGTCTATTCTGGCAAAAGTTATGCCTTAAGGCATAGTTTCTATATAAATTATGTCTTGTACGGCATAGTTCTGTAGAAATTAAGTTATACTATAACACTATGCCAGAAAAGGAACTACGTAGAAACTATGTCTTGAGGAATAATTTTGGCCGAATATGCATAATTTGCTATGAAATCTTGTCTTGCGATTTTTTTTATTTTTTTATTTTTTTTTGCCTCTGCTGGGGTTAGAACCCGAATCTGTGGTATCATAAACCAATGATAAAGGATACTTTAGCTCACAAATTTTCATTAAATGAGAAACAGGGCCAAAAATTAAAGACCACTGATTTGAGGGACCAAAATTAAAGACCAGCACCTGTGAAGGCCAATCCGCGCAATTTTTTGTTTCAACTCAAGGGAAGCCCAGTAACTACATATTGGACTCTTTGAAGCCCACATAAGTGAATGAGGCGCCAAGCCCATCTTACTCTTTACAAATATTTTCATATTACTAATCTTATTTTCATCCGATGTATACACGAAAACTGATTGAAATAAATCTAGAGGTAACATTGTCACAAATTAAGCAAAATTCACATCAATTGCACCCTGTCAAAATTATAGTGGAATTTATTCAAGAGTCGACAAAGGGAAGAATTCGTGTTTTATCTGTATAATCAACAGTATAAGTCATAGAGTGTTAGAGAAATGATACATTTATTTTGTATATTAGACCTACAGCATAACTGATTCTACCAATAGACCTGCAACATAAACTGAATAAGAAATAAATATAAAACGGACCGTACTTAAGAAAGGGATAACTACACGCAGTGGCGGAACTAGAATTTTTACTAAGGGATGTCAATATATAAAAAAGTAAACATACGATGGGTTTAACACATAGTATATACACATAAAAAAAGTTGTTTTTTCGTATTTACACAGTGTAATTTTTTGGTGAAAGGGTGTGGTTGACACCCCTTGGGTGTATGTGGCTTCGCCACTGACTACATGGCATAACTAACTCTAGTAGGCATAACTAACTCTAGTACATAACTATATTTAGTAGCTATAGTTTAGATTAATTACATCCTATAGCTAAGAGTAATATGTTAAATACAACTAATAGCTACATATATATTTAAAGTAGAATACTCTATTTTTATTATTTTATATCTTGACTGAAAATTTTAGGGTAGCTTTAAGATGCTTCTTCTCTCTCCGCCACCGCCGACCACAGCAGAATCACCGCCGGAATCGCTGCCGGAGCTCCGTTGTTACCGTCGTTATCCTCTGGTCAAACTCAATGGAAAATTTTCCTTCTTTCTTATTTCTTCTTATCATGATGTTGCTTTATGCTAATTAGAATACTCTTATAGGAGAACTAACAATGGAAATACTTTCAGACACAGACACCATAGTAATTTATACCATATCCAGATCCATCATTTGGCTTTTGGTTAAAAAGACTAGTATCCAGATCCGGTCATCTCTCTCTATCCTCCTCCAGATCTGATCGTTTTCCGTCATCTCCTTCTCCAGATCCGTCGTTTCCGGCGTCTCCTCCCAGATCCGTCGTTTTCCGACGTCTCCTCCCCAGATCCGATCATTTTCCGGCGTTGCCTCCTGGAAAAATCTCGTTGCTAATTTTAGATTGTATTCATTTTTTCAGGGTGTATTTTGTTAGCATAAGGGTTGTTGTTGTTTTTGTTATGAAATTTTCGGCAAATCTAGTCGGAAATCGTCGGCAGATCTGGTCGGAACTAGTGGTTGGTGTTGTTGTACTCACAAATACGGCTATTCACTTTTTTGAGCTTTTTTTTTTTTTTTTGGTTAAATTTTTAGATTGTATTCATTTTTTTAGGGTGTATTTGTTAATTTTTGGTGTTTCTATGTATTTAGTTTTTATTCGTTTTATTCATGAAAACAGCGAGCCCGTTTATGAATATAAATAGTCATTTCATGAATACAGTAAAAAAGTAGCTACAAATGAATACAGTTGAGTTGAATACAACTTAGTTGAATACATCTGACTTGAATACAGCGAAATCTGACTTGAATACAGCAAAATCTGAACTTGAATACAGCGAAATTTGCCTCAGCTGAATTTTGAATACAATATACTGTAGCACGTGAATACAATCTATTGTAGCTATGAAATGTAATTAGCTAAAGTATAGCTATGCCAATTTGTTAACCCTCAAAATGTAGTCATTTATGTAAGTTTCCCCTTAAGAAATATAAATTAGTCTGTGGTTCATCTGGATCATACCTAAGGATAGGACTATATGGCCCTGATCATAATAGATCCAAAAAGAAAATGAGGAAAGAACGCGCGCTCCCTCAAATCAAAATAATTACTCGTTCATACCCCCATTACTTTCGTATTCCCAGAAAAAATTAAAACTATTTATCCGAGATGCCCCCCAAATTATGATACGAACATGGTATTTAAATATACTGAGATGGTATCATCGAAGACTGCTTCAGTCCTTCTTTTTGTCCTCTATGATACCATCATGGTATATAAATATCTTTGAGACGGTATTATGGATGATCATGCTCATTTATTCAAAAGACACACATTTCTCGGAAAAAAACCTCTATGATACCATCATTTTATAAACATATCTTTGTAATGGTATCATGGAGGACTGCTTCAGTCCTTCAATGAGACACTCCTCAGGACCATATTCTATGATACCATCATGGTATATAAATATCTTTGCGATGATATCATGGAGGAAGGGGTTTGGGCGAGGGGGTACGTCGGGTAAATAGTTTCGGCATGTTGGGTCAGAAGCGAATTAGTTTAGGAGGGACATGGGGTGGATAATTATTTTGTATTTTTGGGGGTATTTGGTGTTGTTTTCCCAAAAAAAAATCTATGTAGTATTTAGGTTTGGTTCATTGGCTTGGAGGAAAGTGCACAAATAGCCGATTTTGGACTACAATTTAAGTCATAGCCGATGCGTTTATAAATTTGCGGATTTTGTAACCAATTTCAGGCATACGCAATTGAAATTACAAAAATTCGTATATGAATTTTGGTAGCAAATTTCAGGCATATTTGCTTAAAGTTAGGCTTGCCATTGCAAAACTTTTGACATTTTTGGGTCAAACTTCAAATATTGATGTTGGAATTTTCAGACTTATATGTTTGAAATTGAAAGTAGTTTTCTGAAAGTTTGAACTATCAATCTTCATCATGGTTAATGTTTTCAAGCCTTTCCAATAACACCTACTTAGTTTAAACTTAATTTTCACATTCAAAATTCAAGACCACCTCTCCAAGCTTGCAACAACGATATTTTTAATGCTGAAAATCCTTAACTGGGTATGAATGCAAAAATTAATAATTATAAAGGTGATTGCATCTTAAGACACTGTACAAATAAGCCACTGAAATTACTTCAATGTCTTGGTAATAAAAAATCAATTCCTTTACTATGACTTTGAAATATTTTAATCAGTACTAATTTCCATATGTAGATAGCAGTTTATAAGATATACTAGCAATATATGCCCGTGCCGAATATGTTTATTCACTTTAATTATATTTTTTTGCGCGGATTTCCCTTCTTTTGGGGTGGTCTTTAAATTTTGCCCCTCATATTTGTGGTCTCTAAATTTTGTCCCTCATATTTGTGGTCTTTAAGTTTTACCCTTTGCTTGAAAAGGTGGGCGAATACCTGAGGTTGTGGGTTCGAACCCCCGCTCAGGCATAAAATAAAAAAATAATTTCGCAAAGCAAGGCTGGGGGACGTGATGCCGGATCCGGCATACACTCCTTAAGGAAAAACTAAAATTATGCCGGATCCGACATAACTAAAAGTCTGCCCCATAAGGCAGAACTTTTCCTTAAAATTATGCCGGATCCGACATAACTAAAAGTCTGCCCCATAAGGCAGAACTTTTTCTTAAGGCAGAGTTTAGTTATGTCTTATGGGGCAGACTTTTAGTTAAGGCATAACCAAAAGTATGCCCCGTAAGGCAAAACTTTTTCTTAAGGCATAGAATTTGCCTTATAAGGCAAACTTTTAGTTATGTCTTAAGGAAAAGTTCCGACTTATGGGGCATGCTTTTAGTTATGTCTTATGAGGCATATTTTTAGTTAAGACATAATTAAAAGTATGTCCCATAAGGCGGAACTTTTCCTTAAAGCATAACTAAAAGTTTGCCTTGAAAAGTAAAAAAAATAAAATATAAGCCTCAAGGCAAAGTCTGCCGGAGGTGGCAGAGCGAAATTCGAACTTTGCCTTGCGATTTTTTTTTAAAATTTTTGATTGAGCAAGGGTTCGAACCCGGAACCCATGGGTTTTAGGCGAAAAGCAAAAATTAAAGACCACCAATTTGAGGGGCAAAAGTTAAAGACCACCCAATTTCGCCTTTAATTAGTCAGTCTTTAAGGTTTGTATTTTGAAAATAAATTTTAAAAACATTCTAATTATTATTATATATAGCAACATATACAAAATGTATTTTATGCACCATCACTTTAGTTATAATTAGAAAATGGAGTTTAAAAATTAAAAACATATGATGGAATTAAGTCTTTGAGATGGAAAGAGTCGGACTTTTTTCTCATTATCATGACAATGAAAGTTGTTCATCGATGTGAAAAAGAAAATTAGTAAGAATATGAGTGAAAATTAATATTTTGATTCTAGATTTTTTCTTTTAAATTCTTTAATATCTTATATGTATACCGTCAGGTTGATATCCATCTCAATTAACTAACTATTCAGATCCAAACATAAGAACCATTATTGTATATATTGGTTTTTATTAAATTAATTAAAAAAATATATTCTAATTTTTTATATTAGCAATTATAGATTAAAAAAAATTGTTACAAAGAAATAAGAAATCAAAATTAGAAAGATATATGTTATATCGTAAATCACCAAATTTTAATTCTGAAATGAAAATATAAAATAATACATTTTATAAATGTAAAGAAACAATAATCAAAGAATGCAAAGGAGAGTAAAATAAGTAAAGTATTGACAAAGAAGAAAAACGGGGATAAAAGCCACTCCCTCTCTTCACTTTTACTTGTCCACATTGACATATTGGGAGAAATAAATTTTTCTTCTTATTATTTTACCCTTCACATTAATTACTCCTTTTCAAATCATTTTCTAAGGCTATAGACTATACACCAATAAATATGGATATTATGATAAAATATATACTTCATTTATTAATTCTTAAAGAATGTGAAAAATCAAAAGTGGACAAGTAAAAGTGTACGGAGGAAATAAATATATGTAGGAGAATTAAAATTGAAGTGCATATATGTATACATGAGAAGAGAATAAATACTCAGTACTATGACACATGTCCAAGTGGGATAAAAAAGTTGGTTAAAGTGTACAATGTATATAACTTTTGGTACAAATTTGCCTTGCTATTGTTCGTCCTCTCTTCACGTTTAAAGTATTGACAAAGAAGGAAAACGGGGATAAAAGTCACTCCCTCTGTTCACTTTTACTTGTCCATGTTAACATATCGAGAGAAAGAAATTTTTTGTTCTTATTATTAAAAAGAAATTTTTTGTTCTTATTATTAATTTTACCCTTCATATTAATTACTCATTTTTCAAGGCTATTGAGACTTATATCAATAAATATGAATATTATGTTAAAATATATACTCCCTCGGTCCCATATTATTTGTCACTTTTCCTTTTGTACGCCCCTTAAGAAATCTTAAATAAAAGATGCATTTACTATCTTAAAAGATGTATTTTACTATCTTTCCCCTATCTCTCTCCAATAAATACATTATAATTAAAATTGACTATTTTCAAGAACATTTATTACTAAGGGTAAGATAGAAAAAATTTAATTAATTTTATCTTGGTTTTATAAATGAACAAATAATTTGGACATATATTTTTAGTAATGTGGCCAAGTAATATGGGACGGAGAGGGTAAGATGGGAAAGATTTAATTAATTTTATCTTGGTTTTGTAAATGAACAAGTAATTTGGACATATATTTGTAGTAATGTGGGCAAGTAATATGGGACGGAGGGAGTACTTCATTTATTAATTCTTAAAGAACGTGAAAAGTCAAAAGTGAACAAGTAAAAGTGCACGGAGGAAATAAATATGTGTCGGAAAATTAAAATTGAAGTGCATACGTGTATACATGAGAAAAGAATAAATATTCAGTATTATGACATATGTCCACTTGGGATTAAAAAGAAGTTTAGTAATGTGACCAAGTAATATGGGGCGGAAGGAGTAGTTCATATATTAATTCTTAAAGAACTTGAAAAGTCAAAAGTGAACAAGTAAAAGTGCATGGAGGAAATAAATGTGTCGAGGAATTAAAATTAAAGTGCATACATGTATACATTGTTGACACCTAATTTTGACCTCCCGTAATTTATTTTAAGTGCTCGGAGTCCTTGGACAATAAATAAAATCAGCTGCGCACCCTAAAGGGTCTAGGTAATTTTTCATGAAATTATTTGGGATAATATTTCACCCTTTTAAATTAATAAAGAAATCTCCAAGATATTTTAAATTTTGTGGAAATTAATTAGGGTTCTTATGACATTCAAGGAATATTCTTATTAAAATTAATCAAAGGCAAAACCTTTTTTGGATAATTATTTACTTGATTAATTAAATCAAGTAAAATTAGATTAATGAGTAATTTTATTCCATTTTTATTGTCTAAGGCACTTTGAGTAATTAAAAGAATTGACCATTTTACCCCTTAAACCTTGATTCTGTGTGTGTTTGCGTAGTTTCTTAATTTTCTTTTTATCTGGTTAATTAATTTAGAACCAGTATTACGCAAAATGATTTTAAATGAGTCATGTTTTAAATTAATTAAGTCCTAATAGGCTAATAACTGGTTTTTATTTTGAATATTTATCCCCCGACCCTCCATACATATATATATATATATATATATATATATATATATATATATATATATATATACAAATATACATGGTGTATATATACATGTATATATGTACAAGGGCCCAATCATTTTTTAAATAAAAAAGGACCAGGCCCAGTCCAATATAGACCAGACCCGGTCCAATAACAAATTAAAGGGGGGGGGGGGGGGGAGGAGGATAATATGCTCCTCCCCTTCATTTCATTTACAGACCCTAGGGGTCATTTTGCAAAAGAAGAAAGGGGTAAAACCCCAACGCCGCCCCACTGCCCCTTCAACCACCCGCCTGTTTTTCAGTCTTGTCCCATCGCGTATGAGGTGTATAACGTGAGAGAGAGGACGAAGTATCAATGGCTTCATCCTTCTCTCCACAAAACCCGGCCAAACAGCCCCCTAAAGGTACAAATCCCTTCTTTCTTTATATTTTCCGTCATTATTGTTAGTGTTGAAGCATTTTGAGCCGTTGATTTCGTTTTTACCTCGAATCTGGACCGCGTGTTGGATTTGTGAGTGAAGACTTGTATAAATCTATAAGTCCCACATCGATTGTGTAAGGTCTAAGATGTATTTTGGGGGTTCTATTTGTTCAAATTTTTAGAGTTTTAAGAGTTCCATCAGTCAAAATTTTAAGCTTAGCCTAAGAGTTTCAGTTTTTCTTAGTTCTAAAGTCTGTCTTTTATTTGTTTTGTGGTGTTAGTGGCTTGAGTTTGGCATTGGAAGCATAGAAGCCTCCAAGTCCATCGTTTGCCCCCGGTTGCACTCGCAAAAGGTAAAGACCTTTTAGTTTATTGCCTTTCTATTTAGATTTCTGTTTATATTAGGTTTATTTAATGTGATTAGGTGTGGTTTAGAATGGAGTTTAGGCTAATATTCTTGTTTAATGAGGCTTCCTTTTTAGATTTCTGTCTATTATACTTATTTAATAAGATTATGTGGGGCTTAGAATATAGTTTAAGCTGACAGGTTTGTTTTGATTTAGATTTCCATTTAGAATTTATGTTTATATCATGTTTGATTGATATGATTAGGTTTTTTTTTTTTTATATGTGGTTTTGGAATATAGTTTCAAACTAATATGCTGGTTTGATTTGGTCATTTCATTTAGAGTTTCTATTCATACCTTGTTTGTTTAATATGACTAGGTGTTTTTTTATATATAGTTTAGACTATAATTTAAGCTGATGAGTTTGCTTGATTTGGATTTCCATTTAGATTTCCTGTCTGTATCGTTGCTTGTTTAATTGTGATTAAGAGTATTAAGTGTAGTTTAGACTATAGTTTAAGCTGATGAGTTTGTTTGATTTGGATTTCCATTTAGATTTCTGATAAGTTGGTATTTTACCAACTTATTTCTTCGTTAATCTTAGATTGTTGTTATGTTTTGATTGAGAAAATAGTGCATTTAATGTCGTTTACTTCCATTTTACAGGTTTTATATGTTTGAGAAGAACTGTCACACCCTTTTTTTGCGACCCCGCGCTATAAACGCGCAAGTTTTTATTATTAAAGGATTTTTCCATTTGAAGTGACGGTTTTGAAAAGGATTATTTTATTTACGAATAATCGCCACTTGGAATTGATTTTGGTGTTCCAAGCCATCTTATTAATCCCTAATCAAAAGGAAATGACTCTTTATTATGGTCCGCGAAAACGGAAGACCGAGTAAGGAATTTCGTTGACCTAAAGGTGTTAGGCATTCCCCGAGTCCCGTGGTTCTAGTACGGTCGCTTTATCGACTTATACTTAGCTTAAATTAATTTTGGATATATTATGTATCCGAGCCTTGATTTGCTCGTACTTTTATTTGTTGAACTTTTATTTTTAAACCCTTTTATTATTTTTTAACTCGGATGCGTAACCGCATTCCGAATATTTTAAGCGTCTCAAAGTAAGATGCATAACTGCATTCTTATTTGAAACAAAATTAATTATTAAAACGAGATTGGCCAAGGTGCATAACCGCATCCTTGAGTTGTCTAAAGTGTCTCGAAATAAGATGCGTAACCGCATTCTTAATCGAAACAAACGTCATGAAACGTGCCTAAAGCTCATCTAGCGTTAAAGGCAATTATTTGTCTCTAAAATGCGAGACTTATTATTATCATTTTTTAGTCATTTTTCACTCTTTGACAAAGGGCTTTGAATAAATTCGCAACTCATCTCGCTCCCTCATAATTGGTTTTATCCACTCTTTTTCTTTTATACTTGACAACGAGATTTGAAAGAATTCGCATCTCGTCTCGCTCATCTCACAATGAAATAATTAATCGGGCCTCGAATTCGGCCCGAAGATACACGTGTAATCAAAACAAAATAATGGCCAAGTTCCCTGTATCGTCATGAACGTAGATGAAGACAAATATGGTAACTCAAAACAATTACTATCATGAATTAACTTTAGAAAGAAAACTTTTATTAATTAAAAAATGAATCACAGAACACAATGAAAGGGTCACTTAAAATTCTTGTTTTAATTACTTCATTATTAAAAAAAATCCTACTGCTACCCAAGATTTTTAAGCACGAATCCATGGAATAGTTCGAAGGAAAGAAAAAATATGCAAGCTGGGCAAAACGAGGAGGAAAGAGGCAAGAACACTAAACTACTCCAATTCATTTATATTTCCACTCAAATAGATGAACACCTAACATAACGTAACTAAATAGGTAATGAAAGGATGAGTATTGCATAGCAAAAGTATTTCCCATTTTTATTCATCTTTAACCCAGCAAACCACAACAACAACGTTAAACTTTCAACTCAATCGACACTAGAACCATGAATCTTATTGCATTTTTTAATATTAAAGATCCCAAAAATATAAGAACAAATGACATATCATGAGAATATTAAGCAACCAAGGTAAGAGACGAACCTTATAGCAGCAAAATATTTTCAATAATAGCAAAGCAAAAAATGGACAGGTTTGTGAACGAGTTCCTCAACCAGAGCTTGATGACCGGGAACCAAAAATCACTCACGACCTAGAGAAAATAGCAAAACTGGTGGTTAAAGGTAAGATCTTTTTGTGGTGCTTTGTTTGTAGAACTTTGTGGGAAAGTCCATTGGGTTTTGGAGCTGCTGTCACTAATTTAATGGAGGTTTGATGCTTTGATTTTCATGGCTGTTTGGTTGTTTTCATCTGTGAGGAAGAAGAGACAACTCAAGAGAAAATCTTTTCTTAAGAAAAATTGCCTCGTTGAGGAGCTAAAAAAAATGGAATCCAAAAGTAAGGTGCTGCCGATGATTGATGTGTATCTCCCCCCCCCCCCCCCCCTCTCTCTGTCTTGTGTGTGTGTATTATATATTTGTGGAAAACAAAACCAAACCCCAAATTAAGAGTGGGCCCGCCCCAATAACAAATTTCCCCTCAATCACGTGTTCCTTCACCTTTTTTCAAAATCTGTTTCTCCTTCTTTTGTCTTTTTGTGTGATGTGTATATGTATTCAACAGTCTTTAAAAAAAAGTATCCCCCTTTTGTCATGTGTTTTTCATTTACCTTTTATTTGATTGTAAAATGAGAAATACTTGACAACTATTTCTAGATAGAGAAAAATATAATATTTAACAAAAAATAACAAGCTAGATAAATTAAATTCTAAAAGAAATACATATTTTTGTAATTTTCTTTTTTTTTTAAAAAAAAAAAAACAAAAATTTATACTCTAAAAATAGTAAATATTTTTTGTTCTTTTTTATTTTCGCAAATAAGCTTACTAAATAAAAATAGAATAACATCGACATGTCAAAAATTAAAATTAAAAGAAATGTTTAAAAACTATAAGGTGAAACACACGGGGAGGGCCAAAATTACGTGTCTACAGCCATTGGAAGAAACCAAGTAAAAACAAGTCAAAAAGGAGCTAAAATGAAGAAAATGGAAAAATTGGTTAGAAATGCAAAAAGTGGCCAGATTTGTAAATCTGAAATCTGAAAAGTTGGGGGCTATTTTCGTCACTTTCTATTGGGGAATTTTTGGAAACCTTAAAACCATCACTTGGAAGACAATATCATCATCTTTAGCCACATATCAAGCTTGGAGCTAGGGTTCATCATCAACCACACCATTAGAGGAGAAGATTGGAGTACTTAAATGATAAATTTCTTAAGCCTTTCTTTAATTTCTTGCTTTGTATTGTATATCTAAGGTGTAGTATTCCATTTCATTACTTGAATCTTGTTTATGAAAATATTCATCGTCCAAGTTTTGGATTGAACTCTTGTTATGCTTATGTATTGAACAATTTTTATTTCTAATGAAGTGGGTTAATGTTTTTCTATCAACTCTTCATGCTTTAATGTCTCTTAGGGGTCGTTTGGTGTGAAGGATAAGCAAAAATAGTCCCAGGATAAAATTTTAGTACCTCCTTATCTCATATTTGGTTGGAATAAAAATCCGGGATAACTAATTTCGGTATTAGTTATCCCGGGATTGTAGCCGTATTTTATCCCACCTTGAGGGTGTAATAACTAATCCCGGGATAAGTTGTTTCGCAACCAAACGAGCACTTAATGGTTGCAAACATTATTTGTGCCTACGTACTTTTACATTGCTTGAGAAAGAAAGTGAAAGTTAGAAAAAGAGTTAGATAGCAAGGATTTGGATCATTAAATCCATCTAATAACTTGAACTAGAGATAGGATAGTTAACTTGAGGTTGAATTGATTGTGTTTAACATCACACTCTAAGGCTTGAGAAAGCTTAGAGTGAAATTCATTTAGTTGGTTGAGAGACTTTCAATGAGATTTTAGAAATCATTATCTATTAACATAAACCCGCTCATAGTTGTAAAATTGTAAAATATATTGGATCATTACTTGAGAGTAATTTCTCTTGGCCATTGATCATTTTACTTACTTTCTAGGTTAGTTTTGTCTTTGTTAGATTTTAAATCAAAAATTCAAATATTGAAAAAGTGTTTGGCTTGGCTTAGTTGGTGATAATTCCTTACTTGTTTAAATCCCCTTTATATTATTCCCTGTGGATTCGACCCCGACTCATAGTTAGGTAAATTATATTGCAACGACCGTGTACTCTTTGAGGAGTGGATTTGGACGTTATCAATTTTGGCGCCGTTGCCGGGGAACAATTTGGCGTATTTGGGTTAGTTTGGGATTTAAGCTTGTTTGCTTTGGTCCAAACTTGTGAATATGTGTTTATAATTTTTCGTGTTTCTTTCTGTTAGTTTTTTATTTTTGTTATTTATTTTTTTTACTTGTGTTACTATGGCATCATGGAATGAAAATGGGTTTGATGGTTGCAACCCATATTTTGATGACCCATGTCCATATTGTGGAGGACCCCACTTTTGGCAAGATTGTGAAAATGCTCCCGGGAGAGAGATGTGTGCACCGTCTCAATTCTATGATGGGAATATTTGCGATATATGTGGTGGTCAAGGTGGACATTGGGGTGATTGTCCCAATTATTTTGCTCCCCCTCCCCCAAGTTGTTCTAACGAAAATGCTAGTTGTGCTTTTGAGTTTGATAGGGACAATGACATGGCAAGTGACGGACAAAGTGCCGGATTTGAAGGCATCATGGCAATGCTCCAAACATACTTAGATCGGGAAGCTAAAATGGAGGAAGAGCGAAAATTCGTCTAACAATCCATTTTAGAAAATGGAGAAGCTATAAAAAGAATGAATGATTCATTTGAGAATGCCAATTCCTCAATTGTCATGGAAGTGTTGACTCCTCAAAATGAATTGGTTGAAGAAGAGATTTCAAATTTAAAAGATGAGCCCGAAAATTCTTACGACCATGACGAGAGTTATGGAATTGAAGAAGTGGTTCAACTTGAAAAAGAAGAACAAAATCTTGAAGAAGAAATCTCCGATTCTCAAAAAGAAGAAATTGAGGAAATAATAAATAGCATAATGGGGAGGAATGAAAAATATGGGCAAGTTGTGGCCAAATGATGGGAAGAAGTTCAATATGGAGATGATAAAACTATTCAAAACATGGATTTCACCATGGGTGAATTTTTACAAGGTTTGGACGACTCTCACAATGAATAAAAATTTGACAAAGTGGAAATTTTGAGCCAAGATTGGCTAATGAATCAAGCTCAACAACTTGAAGTCTATGGGGATCATCGTGAATGCATTTCATGGATGATGCAAGAATTTCTAAAATGCATGTTGAGCAAAGTCAAGAAGTGGAGCTACTGGAAATTGCTATCCGGAAATTGGAGGCCGAATTGAATGCAAAGATTGAGGCATGTGATGCTCAATATCAGAGGGCCATGGAATGTAATTTTGAGATGGTTTCAATTGAAGAAGAGGTCATAAATGATTTTCAAGAGCTAATGGTGAATTGCCAACCGACCAACCCAAAAATAATGCAAGATGCCGAGATTAAAAAAATGATACTACAGCTGCATAAAAAAGTTCATGAAATGATTTTTGAAGACTCTAGTTCATTTGCGGGTGAGGATTTCAAAAATAAAGCAAATTTGAAAATAGAGCGCCTTAGACCGCATTTCAATCATATTTCAACGGCAAAATACATCAAATCACACTTAAACTATACCCAAAATGTCGAGTTCACACTCAAACTATACAGTGACCTATTAACATCTAAAAGCCCGATTTATTCAATTTGATGTGGCACAAATTATAAAATAATTGAGCGCGTTAAATTTATTTATTATTTTCTTTTTTAATTAAAAAATATATTTTTTAATAATCCCCCAACCTTTGGATAGACCACGCCCCCACCCGCTCCCCCTCTTTTCATTTTCATTTTCTTCTTCTTTCATTTAAATGCTTCCCCCCCCACCCTCACGCCACCCCTAACCCCATTTCAAGACGCCCTCTCCATCCCCCGTCCACCTTCTTCCGATATATATAAAAAAATGATTTCAATAGCCACCATTAAACCCACCACCACCACCATCAAAATAACTAAGTTCACCACCAATTCCTCTTTCTTCTAATAATTTGACTTTTTTCTTTCAATTGCACTTCTATTTTTTTAAAAGTTCTTTTTATTTTTTTTTTGTTCTAAAAGGATTCTTGAATTCGATTTGGATTATCCTTCCTATAAGATTTGTAGGATAAGAATCTTCAAAATATGGACATAGTGTAAAAAAAAAATTTTTTGAAGCTTTCAATCCGGATCAATCTTCAATTTTTTTTATTTTTCTCTCACTTTAACTCGTTCTTAATATTACATTGTTAAAAATTATCAATAATGATTTGTAAATTCGGTGGTGGATTTGGTTCAACGGTGGTGGTGGTTTAATGGCTTAATCTTGAATTTATGGTGATTGCTTGCAATTTCTTGGCCCCAGTTGTGAAGCGAAATTGATTTGGTTGTGGGTGGTGAAATTTGTGGTTAATTTTTTTATTTTGTGGTGGTGGGTTCGACGGTAGTTCGACGGTGATGATGGATATGGTGGTGAATGATTGTGGTGGTAGTGGCGGATATGGTGGTAAATTGGTGGTGGCAAATTTGGTGGTGGCGGATATGGTCATTTGAAATTGGTGGTGGGGGTGGTGGCGGATATGGTGGTTCTAGTGAAATGGGGTGGGGAGATGATTTAATGATTGAGAAGATATAATTATAGGAGGATTTTATGGTTAATTAGAAATTAATTAGTGTAAATATAATTAATAATAGAAAATCAAATGAATAAATAAAAGGAAAATAAGATAAAATTAAAATTTAAAAGATATCCAACGTGGCGTTGACGTGATGACGTGAGTCTCCTTTATGCAACTGGTTATATGTGTATTGAGGTATTAAATTCACTTTTTACATGAAAAGTGTGTAATAGGTCGCCCGAATAGTTGGAGTGTGAACTAGACTTTCAGTTATAGTTTGGGGTGGATTTGATGTATTTTGCCTATTTCAACATTATGCTTGGTTAGTGAAATCGAAGTTGAACTAACCGAGCCTATGGAGAATTTTGGAGATGAAGAACAAAGTGTTTTCATTTTGAAGTTTGCTATGCAAAGAAGACAAAATGACATGTCTCACTTAAAGGCCAAAAAGTGCAAAATGCGATACCCAAGAATTGACCTCTTTGCTTTTCTACCATCGCCCCATGATTATCACCGGAATCTGGATTCAAAGTTGGGACGAAAATTCATATCCTCCAAATGGAGGGAAAAGTGGTAAGATTGACATACGTCATTCCACGACGTTAAATGCGGCGTTTTATGGGAGGCAACCCATGTTTTCTTAATTTTAGTTTAAAAATTGCAATTTTAATTTTTAGATAAGTTTATTTTTTTATTTTTTTATCATTATACCAAGTTTCACATATTTTGGAGTTGTTTTGGACAGGTTAAAGAATTGGGTGGACTAAGAATTTAGTGCAACAACAGTGTAGAAAAACAGAGTTTGTTGAATGGAGTGAAAACAGTCTTTGGTTATAGTGTATTGAAAAGGCCTGGGGTGTTTAATTGTTTAGTGTTTGGTATTTTTGTAAACAGAAAAACAAAAAAGGCATGAAAGCCTCAGCCCACACGCCTCTATTGCACGCTCAGGTCTCCCAGGTAAGGCTTTCACTTTCTGTCTTAAACCGAATCCTTATTCCCTCTTCCTTTAAAACAAAGTGTCCTCTCACCCTTCACCATCACCGGCTCTCGCCAAAAAATCCTCTCATCCTCTCCATCTCTAACTCATCTTCCTCTCCTCTATGCTAAAGATCCATTCCCTTATCTTTCTTAGCTAAAAAAAAAAAAAAAAAATATTGTGCGTAATTGGAGTTAATGTAGCCTTACTGGTGAAATTGTTTGAGTTGTTTTGTATGGGCTGCTTTAACTAAAAATTGGGGAAGTCTTGAGTATCCAATATTTACCATTTTCATGAAACTTAGAAGTGCCCATAACATGTTTGCTTGAATGAAATTTCTTGAATTTTGAACAAATGAGCATATGAATAGATGATGTAATGGAGTTTGTGTTGGATATTAGGATTGAAAATGGAGTATGAAACAATTTTTGGTTGTGTAATTGCTGCTTGAGAACTGCCTTCATCGAGAAAAAAAAAAGTTCTTTTGACATCAAATGGCCTAGTGCACTTGAAAATAATTGAAGGAGAAGTAGAAAAAAGAAAGTATCTAAGCAGCACATTTTTTCAGGGAGTCTCTCCCAACTTTTGCTTTAATCATATAGTTACATCGAGGACAATGCAACATTTTAAGTTGAGGGAGGCTTTATTTTGATAGATATTTTTGTGATGGGGTGTGATATGTCCTGATGGATGATAATTTGGTAGATTGATTTTATTTTGGTATTTTCTTATGACATTTATATTAGTATTTTTTTTTTATTACTAGCTTCTTTAGTTTTTTGTAGTTTAGATGTAGGAATGGTGTTGGGATGTGAGTTTTGCTCCTTTGCCAATTTTGGCTTGCTTGGTACGAACACATTTAAACCTTGACATATGAATTCTTGATTTTTGAAAAAGAAAAACGATTGAATTAAGGATTCTTGTTGTGATTTTTAGACTCGATTTTTGGCTCTTACTTTCACTAATTAGTCTCTTTAGGCTATGAGTGACTTTTTGAGTTCATTTGCTTCAATTGGGTCTTGGATACATATTCTACTTGAGCTTTCATGTGCCATGTGTGGTGAGGTTTATTTGTGAGTTCTTTTGCATTATTTGTGGTCTAAAACTTGCCCGGAATGAGTTTCAAGGCGAAATCCTCGACTACACTTGGTTTGAAAAATGATGTTAGGCCTTCCTTGGACCATTTTTGTGTCTTAAATTTCCTACCCTTGCATATTTTCCCTAGTCAACCCCTTTTGAGCCTTTGACCTTTTCTTTGGCCACCATGTTACAAGCTTTAACCTTTTATTCTTTATTGACCTATCTGTTGACATTCTACCTCCCTAAGTGTTTTGAAAGTACAAACATAGGCTAAAAACCTAAGTTTGGGGGTGATGGTTGGAAAAAGTTGTTATGTGGAAGTTACTTTAAAGGTGAAAGAAAAACAATGAAGTAGTAGAATAGAAAGAAAAAAATGGAAACTTCCTTGTTATTTTGAAAAAAAAAAAAAAAAAGGAATAATAAGAGTTGTGAATAAAGGGAAGACTAGTTAGTGAAATGAAAAATGAAGAAAAAGGTGGAAAAGTTTCAAAGGAAGTGTGCTTTGATTGTTGAAAATTGTAGTGCTTAGGGAGGTTTTAAGTCACTTTTAACCATATTATGCCCTACTTTAACTAAAAGCCTACATTACAACCCTTTAAGTCCTAATTGATTTGAACCAAGTGTGTCTACATTAGTGGAGAAATACATGAAGGGCAAGCATATGGTACTACTTGTGTGCATTTGAACATCTTTGTGTGAGAGGGAGTTAATTCTTTTCATTCGATATCCCATTTGTGATTTAAATTGCATTTTGTGAGTTGGGATTCTCTTTTGATTGTGAGGGCACATGAGAATTTGAGTTGTGAATTTGTTCCATTTTCCAATTGAGAGGAATGAACAAAACAAAGTTATTTTGTGATGATGAGGCAAATTTTGAAGCTTTAGTGTCATGACTTGATTACTACTTTGATTAACTTGGTGTTTGAGCACTTGAAATGAAGTTGGTGATTCATGTGTTTTGGATTAGTTGTTGGTACCAATCAAAGTATGTGTTTGTGCTTAAAATAGACTTTTTTACTTGGTATGATGTTGGTGCACTTTTGAATGGACTCCTTTGAAGGAAATTGTATGATTTGCTTGAGGACAAGCAATAGTTTAAGTTTGGGGGTTTGATAAGTTGGTATTTTACCAACTTATTTCTTCTTTAATCTTAGATTGTTGTTATGTTTTGATTGAGAAAATAGTGCATTTAATGTCGTTTACTTCTATTTTACAGTTTTTTATATGTTTGAGAAGAGCATTGGAAAGAAATCAAGTAAAAACAAGTCAAAAAGAAGCTAAAATGAAGAAAATGGAAAGATTGGTTAGAAATGCAAAAAGTGGCCAGATTTGTAAATCTGAAAAGTTGGGGGCTATTTTCGTCACTTTCTGATAAGTGGTGATTTTACCACTTATGTTAGTCTCTTTGCTTTAGTTTTTGTGTTCTTAATCTATAATATGAGGCTATTGTTGGTGTGTATTGCTATTATTTCCGGTGCATTGAGTTTAGGGCACAAAAAGGACAAAATGGCGTAAAAAGACTAAAAAGAGCTGAATATGCGTTCAGTATGCGGCACCGCAAACTCTGGTATATGGTCGCATACTCAGTCTCAGAATGACCAGTGAGTGGAGCTAAATGTGCAAGGATGCGAAGACTATGCGGCTCCGCAAACTCATTTTGCGATCGCATACTTGATCCGCATAGTGTCATTAAAAGCCACTTTTGCACTTTTTGTCTCCCTCCTATAAATACTCTCCTAGAGTTTTGTGATAAGTTGGTCCATATGATTGAGAAGAGCTTTGGAAGAAATCAAGTGAAAAACAAGTCAAAAAGAGGCCAAATTGAAGAAATGGCAAAAACTAGACAGTTTTGCAAAACTGGACAGTTTTGCAAATTTCGAAAATCAGTGGCTGTTTTGGACATATTTTGGGTTGGAAAATTTTGCAACTATAAAAGGAACACTTGGAAGACAATATCATTATCTTTGGCCATATTTTCAAGTTTGGAGAGCTAGGGTTTCATCTACACCATTGGAGGAGAAGATTGGAGCACCTTAATGAGATATTTCTTAAATCTTTGTTCAATTCCTTATTTTGTATTGAATATTTAAGTGTGTAATATTTTCTTCTTTCACTTAGTATTTTCTTCTTTCACTTGAATCTTGTTTATTATATTATTCATTATCAAGAGTTGGATTAAATCTCTTGTTATGCTTATGTATTGAATGATTTTTATTGCTATTGAAGTGTGTCTTTGTTGTTTTAATTAATCTTGTTCTTTAATGTTTCTTAAGGGATTAGCTAACCCTAAGACTCGCCCATTTACTTTGATTGAGCTTGAAGAGGAAATCTAGGTTGAGAAAGATTAATTAACAAGAATTTGGGTCATTAAACCCATCTAATAACTTGAGCTCGGAAGAGGATAGTTACTTGAGGTTAAATTGATTGTGCTTAATATCACACTCTAAGGCTTGGAAAAGCTTAGAGTGAAATTCATTGATTTGGTTGGAAGACTTTCAATGAGATTTTAGAAATCATTATCTATTAACATAAAACCGCTCTTAGTTGTAATATCATAAAATATATTGGATCGTTACTTGAGAGTTCCTTGTATCCATGCTTGTGGCCATTGATAATTTTACTTGCTTTCTAGGTTAGTTTACATTTTTGCATTAGTTATAATTTTCTTAAAATCAAAATATTATCAAGTGTTTGGCTTAGCGTAGAAAGTGATAATTCCTTACTTGTTTAAATCGCCTAGTATATTGTTCCTTGTGGGTAAATTATATTGCATACGACCGTGTACGCTTTCTCTTTGAGGAGTGGATTTGGACGATATCACTTTCTATTGGGAAATTTTTGGAAATCTTAAAACCAACACTTGGAAGACAATATCATCATCTTTAGCCACATTTCAAGCTTGGAGCTAGGGTTCATCATCAACCACACCATTAGAGGAGAAGATTGGAGCACTTAAATGATAAATTTCTTAACCCTTTCTTCAATTCCTTGCTTTGTATTGTATATCTAGTGTGTAGTATTCCATTTCATTACTTGAATCTTGTTTATGAAAAGATTCATTGTCCAAGTTTTGGGTTGAACTCTCGTTTTGCTTATGTATTGGACAATTTTTATTTCTAATGAAGTGAGTTAATGTTTTTCTATCAACTCTTCATGCTTTAATGTCTCTTAATGGTTGCAAACATTATTTGTGCCTACGTACTTTTACATTGCTTGAGAAAGAAAGTGAAAGTTAGAAAAAGAGTTAGATAGCAAGGATTTGGATCATTAAATCCATCTAATAACTTGAGCTAGAGATAGGATAGTTAACTTGAGGTTGAATTGATTGTATTTAACATCACACTCTAAGGCTTGAGAAAGCTTAGAGTGAAATTCATTGAGTTGGTTGAGAGACTTTCAATGAGATTTTTAGAAATCATTATCTATTAACATAAACCCGCTCATAGTTGTAAAATTGTAAAATATATTGGATCATTACTTGAGAGTAATTTCTCTTGGCCATTGATCATTTTACTTACTTTCTAGGTTAGTTTTGTCTTTGTTAGATTTTAAATCAAAAATCCAAATATTGAAAAAGTGTTTGGCTTGGCTCAGTTGGTGATAATTCCTTACTTGTTTAAATTGCCTTTATATTATTCCTTGTGGATTCGACCCCGACTCATAGTTAGGTAAATTATATTGCGACGACCGTGTACTCTTTGAGGAGTGAATTTGGACGTTATCAATTTCTGTCTTATCATGCTTGTTCAAGTACCAATAAGTGCTTTATGTGGAGGTCTAGAATGTAGTTTAAGTTAATGTGTTTGCCTGATGTGTGTTATAAGTCTTGTGCTTTGAATTAGAGTCAAGGGGGGTATGTCAAGTGTCCTTATGGGTTTAGTCCTACATGTCCCATGTAATAGGCTTGGTTTAGGGGTTAGTCTGAAGTAACTGGGCTTTTGAGTGATTTACTTGCCTTACATTCTTGGTTGTGTCCATTTGGAAATGTGTCTTGGTTTAAAGGTTAACTCAAAGGGGGGCTAAACGCTTATTAAAGTGAGGTGTCTGGTCTGGAGCTGACTAATTTATCTGATAATGTTTGTTGGGAGGTTGAAAGTCTGATATGAATTGGACCCAGTTTGACTATGGTCTGTCCTGCTTAATCATGTGTTTGTTTGGAAGTTGAAAGTCTGATATGAATTAGACTTGTCTCTGACCCTTACTTGTCCTACTTAATCATGTGTTTGTTTGGAAGTTGGAGTTTTGATATGTATTGGACCTAGCCTGATCATGTTATCGTATTTAATAATGGGTTTGGTTCTAAAGGTTGAAGGTTTACTGTATGCTTTGTGGGATTCTATTTGTTCTACTTGGTGACATGTTTGGCCTTAAGGGTGTTGGGAGTCACAGGTGGATTAAGTACCTTGGTTGGTCTGATCTCTGTTTACTTCATTTAAGTCATATCTACTTGATTGAAAACTTGGCATTTTGGGTCACATTAGTATATATTGAGATAAAGGTCTTAAAAAATGGTTCTGGGGAGGGGAAGGGATTTAAACTTGATCAAAAGTATTTCACTTGGCTTGTCTCTATCTGGTTGTCTTGCTTATGGCAAGTGTCGGAACTTGCTGAACCTACCTCTGAGTAGAACCTGTGAAGTGTGTAGTTGTGTGTTGTTGAGTCTAAAAGGTCTTCAATGTTGCTAAAATGAACTGGGTTCAGAGCAGTCTTAAGATGGTTTATGTTTTGGCTAAAATGGGCAATCATTTAGTTAAATAGGACTGTCAAGGAGATAATTGTCATGTTTGCCTTAACCTAGCAATGAGATGTATCCACTATGTAAATGGCATTAAAAAAAGGGGGCTTAAGGATTGATAGTTTGACCAGGAATGAGTAGGGGTGGGCGTTCGGTTTTTCGGTTCGGTTTTTTTAAAGTTCGGTTCGGTTTTTCGGTTTCGGTTTTTTGAAAGTGGACACCGAACACCGCACCGAATTAGTTCGGTTCGGTTCGGTTTTTGAAGTTCGGTTCGGTTCGGTTTCGGTTTTTTAATTCGGTTTTTTTAGCAATTACAAATCTCTCCATTTATTTCCATTTTTCCTTCTTGATTGCTTCGAGTTACGGAGGTTTACGCTAGACTAAATGTTTGAAGGTTTGATGACTTTAGAATCCAACCATAGTGATCATCCACACATACAAGATAATATCTTCTATATACAAAATATAATGTATTATACAACGTATAATAAAATCATACAAAGTATAATAAAATCATACAAAGTATATAAAATTTTATATAGTGTATAATCAAATTATGTGAGTTATATCAATTTATTATAATAGGTGAAATAAATTATATGAATATTATTCAATGTATAACATTTTTATTATACTATATATAACAAAAATCAACACTCAAATTATTAGTATATTTGTATTCAATATCTTGTAGTGTTAAAAACGAGATTTTATTTTTTATGGAACAATGAAAGAAGTTGAGAATAAGGAGGAAGTAGAGAAGGTTGGAAAAAAATCTTGCGAATAAGGAGTAAGTATTGTATGTATCTATGAACAACAAATAGATATTGGAGTTATTCACGTCTATATAGCAATTTGATTTACTATAAAACATTTAACTTGTCATGTAATGTTTAATAACATTTAGTTACTAAGAGTATGTAAATATTATAATATTATTGTCACTTATGTTTTTTTTCCCAAAAATAAATTGTATTCATGTAGTAAAAAAAAAAAAAAAAAAAAAAAAACTTCGGTTTAACCGAAAAACTGTAAACCGAAACCGAACACCGAACCGAACACCGAAATTTTTATTAAAAGAAACCGAAAACCGAATCTAAAAAAAAAAACGAAAACTAAAAAACCGAATTAATTCGGTTCGGTCGATTTTCGGTTTTCGGTGTTTATGCCCACCCCTAGAAATGAGTGTGTATGTGTGTTCGCTGTCCACTATGTGTAGGAATAGTCATGAATGTGTTGTTTATAGAAAATCTTGTCTTTGGGACTGATCACCTAGTCATGATAATTGTAAAGATAAAGAACAAAAGAAGGAAGGGTAATGGGAACTTTGACATAAATTTTGCTTATTTTGTCTTTGTGTGGCTTCCCTGGATGCTTTTGTATTTCCTTTCTGATGTTGTGAACTAAGTTCTTTTAAAAAGAGTGATGAAAAGCCAGAATAAGAGATCGAAGTCGTTGTTATTTCTCTCGTGTTATTTGATCCTGATGGCAAATGAGATGTGTGTTTTCATTTCAAATGCAATATGGCTAAGGGCAAAGGTCCTTTCCTGATTATATTTTGGTTTGAAGTTGTTTAGGAATACTAGTTGGTTATTGTTTGCTACATGGTCATGGTGGGTCTGTTCCTGGTGCTTCATGTTTGAACTTGGTAATAAAAGTCTTTAAAAGTTGGACATAGTTTCAGGAGTTCATTATAGGAGTTGTGATAGAGTTGGGTGGTTTTGAACCTGCTTACGACCTCTAGTGTTGTCACTGGAAGATTAGGATGGGGGAAAGAGTTTTAGGAAAGGAAAAAGTAAGCTCTGGTACGGCCCGGAGATAGTGACCACTGGGCCCAAGATTCCTTTTCTTTGAAAGGAGACTCAGGAAAAGGAGATGGGGAGGTGATGACCCCACCCTATCCTGTTTCCCTTTCAGGGGCCTGAAACTGTTTCTTTCATCTTTTTGACTTCTCCTCATAATCTTGGGACATACAAGGGTCTCAGGTAGTTTAGAACAGCTTAGCTATGTCTAAAAGGAGAAAGGGGGGAAGATACACCTAGAATCAAATGAACTGCTGTTAATGTTTGAAAGTGTGTCTTCCTTTATCTGGGGGGTTTGCTTGTTTTTTTTTAGTTTTATTTCTTAAACTAGTTTTATGCAAGAAAGTGGGACTGATGAGTGTATTATATTGGTATGAGTCCACATCATGAGAAAACTAAGTGTCAACTGGTTACTTGTCATCTATTTTTGTTATTGGCCATGTGCCTTTTGTTCATCTTTCCTTAGCTTGTTCATCCATGACTGATGTCTGAGACTTTGCCACTTTAGTTTATAGATTGAAACTTGCTCCCTATGTGATGATTGAATCCCTTGTTTTCCAAATTATGATCATGCCATAAATCTATTTCTTGGGTTCTTTCTCTTTCCTTTTGGTTTTTTGAGAAAAAATTATGGTTAGTCCAAGTATGTTGAAAGGTCATTTTCTGAGAGTCAAAACTGTTTTAAGGCTTTTGGCTAAGTGCTCATATGACTTATCCATTGGAATCTTTTTTCCTTAACAAAGGTTTTCAAAGCTCATTTATTTGTTGACCAGTAACCCTGACTAATAAACCAGTCTGTTATATGCTTAAGTAGATAAAAGAGAGGTAAGTTTTAAAAGATGCGCTTTTCGAATCTGTGCTCCAAAGTTCTAAATCTTTGTCATGAGCCTTGATTGTTTGTAAGACCTTCCAGGCCCTTTTATGTGAGAAGGTTGTGCTTGTTTTGACATTGGTTTGGTCAAGTGTGCCCTTAAGGTTAGTTGAGATGAGATGTATGATATCACTTGAACTAGTTCAACCTGCCTTGTCTTCTCTAGGAAATAACTGTGGCCTTAATAAATGGATAGGTCTGTATGTTTGAATATGTGCACTTGGAGCCCTTTTAGGGTGAGTCCTAGGTTAGGTAAATTTGGGAAGAAACAAACCTACATGTGACCATAGAGAAAGCTGGAAATAGACCAAAGCCACATGACTTAAGAAAGACCTTTTCAAGGGACCTTAGGGAAAAGAGAAGAGTAAAAGTCAAGCCCAGCCTGTTTCACAACAGTCTCTTTCAAATAAGAGGTCCCATGGCACTTCTGTGGTCTGTGGGGCTGAGGTTCATTACCAAGAATTCTAGAAAACCACCTAGATTCTCCCCCCTAAGCTTAGTGAAAAACCCCTGCCCAGCCTAGAGTTAGCATTGACCTAGTATGGTTGATTTGGCTTTGACCTGAATAAAGAATAGTTGTGCACATGAGTTCAAAATAAGAGGCAGAGATGGGAGATTAGGTAGAGATGCAGATTTGCCTGCTCATCTTCCCTTTATCTGCTTTTGTTTATTTGTCCTTGAGAGTACATTAGTTTTCCCCCTTCCCTTGCCATGGCCATATCCTTGTTTGGTTCTGTTGCTCTTCTCATTTGCAAGGGGGCAAAGATGCTCTAGTTACTTCATGGTGGTATGTTTGGTACTGATTTGCCCCCCTTGAGTATACAGTTTGTGTGCCTCTGCCATGATCATGTGTCTTCCATTTATCTGCCCAGTTCATTCCACACTTGATATGTTAGCTATGTCACTTTTCTCTTCATGATTAAGTTATTTTGTCTTGTCCCATTTATAAATTTATGGGTTGTAGTGTGTCACCTCATGACTGTGGGTTTGGCTTTGTATTTCTTTTACTTCATTTAGCTTGTTTTGGGACCTTCCTCATAAGTGTGTGTATGGTTATGTTTGGCTACTGCAAATCTATGAATTTATTTGTTCTGTGGAAGTGCATTGTGGGTGAATATGGGCAACTGTGCAATGGCTTATCTTGGGTTCTAGTTATATTGGTATGGCTAAATTGGTATGGGACAAGGCACTTTTGGGGTGAGGTCTAGTCTTAGCCTTCCCCGATGACTAGCCATGCTTGGGGTTCGTGAAACCCTTTGGAACTTGTACGGCATCGAGAATACGGGGACAATGACTTACCCTTCCTCCTTATTGTGAAAGACCAGCCAATAGGCCTAGTGGTGTTCACCTAAAAGCCTTGGCACAGCTGCCTAGCTTAGCCTTTAGAATCTGTTGTGATATACCTACATATGTTTGATGTATATGGCCTTCATTCTTAGTATAATTGTGATAGTTTGGGCCTGCCTTGATATACATGTATATGTTTGATGTATATTCTTTTTTTTTTAGTATAATAGTGATAAGTTCAAAAATTATAGCTAACCGATTTTCCTTTTTCTTTCCTCCCTCACCACATGACCACTCGGGTCGAGTCAGCCTGTCTGTTGGGTTTCGTGTGCCCAATAAGGAAAGTTCTTTCCTCGGAGATATTGAGTCCGCAAAGACGGAGAAAAAGCTTGGCGCGCAAAAGGCCCAGCCATGGGTGAAAATGGCGGGCTAAGGGCTTGGTACGCCCCTAGTCTTTATATTATTTGCTCATTATTATCCTTCATCTTTTTATTTCTATGTATTTGTAAAACTTATATAAACTCATGTTATAGCAGAATCTTTATTGTGCGAACTAGTAGTCTTAGGACAACGGTGCTCATGCCGTCTAGATTGACTCTAAGTCCCCGGATCATTTCTTTCAAAAACCCGTATTTAACGTAACGATTTTGATAACTTAAAATCAGGTTAATTAAACTACTTGACATGGTTTTAAATCTTTAAAATAAGGAAATGAAAAGAGTATTTCAAAAAGGTTTTTGAGTATTGCAAATGTATTAAACGGACTGTTTTCCCCAAAAACCAAAACTAAGTTTTTGTTTTTCTAGAAGCAACGGATAAAAATAGGTAAGTATTCTTATGATTAGCTTGGTACAATTTGGGGCTAAACCCCACTGATTTTTTACAAGAAATGAACAAGGCCAAGAATGGCAAATATAAAAAGGATTTTTGGGCCAAAAGCCCATTTACAAGAGAAAATAAATGAGGAGGATTTAAACACTCCTAAAGCCCTTTTCAACAAATTCATTTGGGCCCAAAAATAGGCAGGTCTCTTTTCAAAATATCAAGTGTTGGCTATAAAAGTCCAAAACACAAAAACCACTACCCTTTTAGTTATTTATATTTAGTAACTAATTTACTTTTCTAATTTACTATCAATAGTTATATCAGTAACTATACACATACATGGTTAATCAAATCCCTTAATAATAGGCATTGACTATTATTAAAATTGATTCCATAATTTTAGCTTCCCTTTCCTTCTTCAACCATGATTCTCCTTCTCTCTTCCCTTTCCTTCTTCAACCATATTCCATTTCCTTCTTCCAATAAATCCTAAACCCTAACTTCTTCTCAACAACGGCTATCATTGTTAACTTCTCAACAATGTTATTTGATTCGTTGATTTTCTACATTATTATTTTTGTTTTCATTAATTAATATGTATGTAATTTGTGTATTTGAACTAGTGATGCATATGTTTGCATGTTTTTGTGTATTTAAACCAGTGATTAACTGTTTATCGAATACATATACATTCATGTTTGTATATGAATGTTTTATGTACTGGTGTATTTGAAACAATGACGTATTTTGTTGTATGTATTTGTGCATTTGAAATAATGATCAACTGCGAATAAAATACACAGTCATTTGTATTCGTGCATGAATGTTTCTATGTATTTGAATCCAGTGATACATATGTTCGCATGTTTTTGTGTATTTGAACCAATGAGTGACGTATTTTGTTTGTATGTATTTGTGTATTTGAAATAGTGATGAACTGCGAATCAAACACACAGTCATTTAAATTTGTTTATGAATGTTTGAACGTATTTGTATATTTGAATTTTTCAACAAAAACTTAAATACAATTGTTTTTTAAGTGTTTTGAAGTTACAAATCATGTATTTTTTGAATTACCGGTTGAATGATCGTAGTCTCTGTTTTTGTGTTTCCTTCTATTATTAATGTTTTTGAATTTTGAATTTAGTTACAAAAAGAAGGGAAGAGAGAAGGAAAATCATGGTTGGAGAAAGAAATGGAAGCTAAAATTATGGAACAAAATTTACCTTACCAAAAGAAGGGAAGAGAGAAAGATATTCAAAAAAGATATTATTCTGTGTATTAATAAACACCACCATTAATGCCTAAATTTAAGGGATCTGGTTATTGTTTACAGATTAGTTATGTATTTGAAGACCTTCAAATACACGCATCCAAATACATAAACTAATGATATGGTAGCTACATATCGTAATATTGAAAAGGGTAGCTACTAATGGTAAGAACCTATAATAAGGTAGTTATTTCTGTAAGTTTACCATTTCATAAATCGTTTTTAAACAATGCATTTTTCTAAAATAAAATACATTCGTATACATATGAGTTCTCGGATAAAAATGTTCCAAACGTATTATGCGGATCGAACCGAATAAAGTATGAGTTAAGCATGAATAAAAACGGGACATTTCAAAAACATAATAAGTTTGTATTCCTCAAAACAACATGAATAAAGATGACAACTTTATACTCATTTTCCAAACGAGAACACCACCCTTACATGCAAAAAGGAGGAAATTATTTTACCCGGATATTATAAATCCGAACCTATGTACCTTATATATAAAAGGAACATCTTCAAATTCTCTTCAAAATGATATGCAAGATGATAAGATTTTTTCCGAGAATAAACACTAAATAGATAGTTCATGCAAATACTCATACTTTGAAATTTGAAGGTCAACTGTATAGTACGGATCCTTAATACTGGGGTGCCTAACACTTTTCCCAAGGGATTACCAGAACCCTTACCTAGAACTCTGGATTACGAAGGTTTTTTGACGGTATTTGAATAAACCCTTCACCCCTGATTTTTCTAATTTCCTAAAAATTAGGCAGCGACTCTTTTTCAAAATAACTCCGAAAGAGCACCAACGGGTTTGTAGTAGCCTTTTATGCCTTAACACCGCATAAAAGCGAACCGTTACATACATGAGAAGAGAATAAATATTCAGTACTATGACATATGTCCACGTGGGATAAAAAAAATAGTAGGTTAAAGTGTATAATTTATATAGCTTTTGGTACAAGCAATCATTGTTGTGTTAGTCCCTCTTGGACACTTTTATTAATTCTTAAAGAACTTAAAAATCAAAAGTGAATAAGTAAAAGTACACGGAGGAAATAAATGTGTCAAAAAATTAAAATTGAAGCGCATACGTGTATACATGAGAAGAGAATAAATATTCAGTACTATGGCATATGTGCACGTGGGATAAAAAAGTAGTTGGTGAAAGTGTACAATTTATATAGCTTTTGGTACAAGCATTCGTTGTTGTGTTAGTCCCTCTTGGACACTTTTATATATACTAGCAGTACATGCCTGTGCGATGCACGGGCTGAACATGTCTATTCACTTTAATTAATCAGTCTTTAAGGTTTGTATTTTGAAAATAATTTTTAAAAACATTCTATTTGTTATTATATATAGCAACATATATAAAATGTATTTATGTACCATCGCTTTAGTTATAATTAAAAGATGGAGTTTAAAAATTAAAAAAAATGATGGAATTAAGTCTTTGAGATGGAAAGAGTCGCACTTTTTTCTCATTGTCATGATAATGAAAGTTGTTCATCGATGTGAAAAAGAAAATTAGTAAGAATATGAGGGAAAAAAAATATTTTGATTCTAGATTTTTTTCTTTAATTCTTTAATATCTTATATGTATCTTTTAATGGTTGATATCCATTTCAATTAGCTAGCCGTTCAGATCCAAACATAAGAAACATTATTGTATATATTGGATTTTTTTTAAAAACAAAACTAATAAAATATTTTATTAAATTAATTTAAAAATATATTATAATTTTTTATATTAACAATTATAGATTAAAAAAATTGTTACAAAGAAATCAAAATTAGAAAGATATATGTTATATCGTAAATAACCAAATTTTAATTCCGAAATGAAAATATAAAGTAATACATTTTATAAATGTAAAGAAACAATAATCAGAGACTGCAAAAGAGAGTAAAATAAGTAAAGTATTGATAAAGAAGGAAAACGGGGATAAAAGTCACTCCCTCCCTTCACTTTTACTTGTCCACGTTAGCATATCAAGAAAATGAAAATTTTCTTCTTCTTATTTTACCTTTCACATTAATTAATCATTTTCAAATCATTTTATGAGGCTATTGAGACTATACACCAATAATTATGGATATTATGATAAAATATACACTTCATTTATTAATTCTTAAAAAACATGAAAAGTCAAAAGTGGACAACATGTGTAGGAGAATTAAAATTGAAGCATACGTGTATATATATAGAAGAGAATAAATACTCAAATACTTATGACATATGTTCAAGTGGGATAAAAAAGTAGTTGGTTAAAGTGTATAATTTATATAACTTTTGGCACAAATTTGCATTGCTATTGTTCGTCCTCTCTTCACGTTTAAAGTATTGATAAAGAAGAAAAACAAGGATAAAAGTCACTCCCTCCGTTTACTTTTACTTGTCCACGTTAACATATCAAGAGAAAGAAATTTTTGTTCTTATTATTAATTTTACCCTTCACATTAATTACTTATTTTCAAATCATTTTCGAAGGCTATTGAGACTTACACCAATAAATATGAATATTATGGTAAAATGTATACTCCCTCCATCCCATATTACTTGTAACTTTCGCTTTTGCATGCCCCTTAAGAAATCTTAAATAAAAGATGTATTTTACTATCTTACCCATAACTCTCTCCAATAAATACATTCTAATCAAAATTGACTATTTTCAAGAATATTTATTACTAAGAGTAGATGGAACAAATTTAATTAATTTTATCTTAATTTTGTAAATGAACAAGTAATTTGGACATATATTTTTAGTAATGTGACCAAGTAATATGGGACGGAGAGGATAAAATGGGAAAGATTTAATTAATTTTATCTTGATTTTGTAAATGAACAAGTAATTTGGACATATATTTTTAATAATGTTGAGTACTTCATTTATAAACAAGTAAAAGTGCACGGATGAAATAAATATGTGTCGGAGAATTAAAATTGAAGTGCATACAAATATACATAACGAGAGTTATTATATCCTATGGATGTTAATAACTCATATAAAGTCCAAACCAAAATCATCTCAACACTAATACTAACAAAAGAAATTCAATTTACTACTAGGAATGACAATAATGTTGGATATCTATTATTTAGCTTTGCGTAATTGGTTTAGAGAGTGAAAATACATAACTTAAGTTTTTTTTCTTATCATGTAATTAATACTTATTAGGCGTACTTATTTTAGCATGACTTATAGTCATGTTTTTTTTATTTTTCCCCTCAAAAGTCTTATTTTTTCAATAAGTGCTTATTTTAAAAAGCGAGGTGTTTTGGCCAAGCTTTTGGGAGAAAATAAGTCATTTTGGAGTAGCATGCTAGCTTTTGAAGCTAAAAAAATAGTTTTTGCCCAAAAGCACTTTTTGAAAAGCACTTTTGAGAAAAATACACTTAGAAGCACTTTTAAAAGTTTCTGGGCCAAACACTAATTGTCATTTCAAAAGTACTTTTAAAATTAATTGGCCAAGCACAAACTGCTTTTAGCCAAAAGTATTTTTTGAGAAGTACTTTTGAAAAGTACTTTTCAAAATAAGCTATTTTTATAAGCTTGGCCAAACAGGCTATTAGTATTTTTAGATTATGTTCATTTTCTTTCTGACTTATTAATTAGTAATATTTATTTTAACCGATTTTATTATCTTTTGTTGAATATTTTAATACAATGTCATCACTCTTCTCACATCTTGTGTTATTTTCTTATGAAACACCTTAATTATATAGTTGTATTTTACTAGGACTAAAGAAATATTTGAATTAAAAGTTATATGTTTTGTTTCAAGACTATTCCGGAAAAAAATCCAAAAAACCAGGGGTTGAAAAACCAGAATTTTATTAGTTTGATTTGGTGTATAAATTTAAAAATTCGACGTAATTAATTTGATTTGATATTTAAAAAATCCGAACCAATCCATCCATGTACACTCCTAAATGACGTGTTAAAAAGACACAATTCGAACGACATTCGTGCATTCACCCAATAAATCAATATGCATCATTTGACAAAACGAAATAATATGCCAGATTCAATTGGTAAAATAACTTAATTGTCAAACACACACCATAATTATTATTTGTTCATGAGTTTCTGTCTGAACTATCAGATGTGTGAATTTTATACTTGAACTAAACTATTTATTAAAACACATTTCAATTATCACTTTTTCACGTTTTCTACCCAAACGATTTAGGTAGATGAGATGTGTAATTTAATGAATAGTTGGTGATACTTTCAGTAGAAAACTCGCACACATGATAATTTTGGTAGAAAACTCACGGAAAAAAAAGTCCGTGAGTTACACTTCTAACTTAGTACTCCCTCCGGATAAAAAAAAAGTCCTCTTAGCCTTTTACACACCGTGTAAAAAAATATTAATTCCTAGACAAAATAGATAATTTGATTAAAATATTTCTAATTAAATACGTATTGAGATTTGGTCACTTAACCCTTATTAATAAGATTAATTTTTTCTTAATTTGATAAGTAAACGTTATTTTGAACAAAAAAATTAAGTTTAAATAGACACTCTTTTTAATCGGGAGGAGTAATATTTATAGTTTTCAGTTTCAACCAAATATTATCTAAAAGCCTGGCAAAAGTTCAATGTGAAGTTAAAATTAAATTTCAGATCCAAATTTCGAGGCCAATTTGTTTGCTAGTAGAAAAGCAATTGTCTCAATTAATTATAACTGTAATAATTTAGTGTTACAAAATTGTTGTAAACGTTACGACAAAAAAAGCAAGTTATTAAAAGTAGAGAGAAAAAAAGAGCTTGGTCTTGTAATCTCCGGTTCTCCATTTTTCTTCAACAGAGAGAGATTCAGGTAATTAACACCATCCCAAAAAAAAAAAAAAACCTATTTTTTATCTTTTTCTCTTTTTTTGTTGTTCTTTGTTAAATTTCTTTGTATTGTGTTTGTGGGTTGAGGTTGATTTTCAATTTGCTTATCTTATGGTAAGTTTTTTTTTTTTTTTTTTTTTTTTGAGAACTGTTGTCTCCTTTTTTGAAGCGCACATACTGAAGAGACGAGATTTTTTTTTTTTTTTTTTAATTTTCCTAGCTGAACTATCACCACGTATGTATTAAAATGCGCCTAGCTGAGTAGATAGTGATAGTTCAGGTAGGAAAAGGGAATAACTGATAGTTGGTCTTAGTAAGAAAAGGGAACAACTGATAGTCTGGGGTGTGAAACTCGTGAAAAGTGATAGCCTAGGTGTGTTTTTGACGATTATCTCTTTTGAAAATCTCTTTTTTAACCTACCCATCAGTCACCATAAGCTAGTTATAGTGTCCTTGGATGGGCGCACATGTTTGAGTACCCTTTTGTTTTAGTGGATTTTTGGCTGATGAATCCTTTTTGCTAGTGTAGTTATGTAAGTAAAGAGAGGCTGTTGCTTTAAGTATCTTTGAGATATTTACCTGTTGTGTCATTTGCTCTGTGTACCTTGATATTTTGCTGCAAGTATTTTCTTTTCTATCATGCTTTGATTACACTTGTTTTGATCCAAGGGCCTATCGGAAACATCCTCTCTACCCCACAAAAGTAGGGGTAAGGTCTGCATACATCTTACCCTCCCCCAGACCCCACTTTGTGGGATTATACTGGGTATGTTGTTGTTGTTGATGCCTGGAATTCTGGAATTTTCATTTGGTCGTTAGTTATAGCTATTTGGAAATTATTGAATATTGTTTGGAGTAGTTGGTAAAAAGCTATTGATTGAGGTGGACTTAGCTTAGAACATAACTTAACAACAACAACAACAACAAGAAGCCCAAGATAATCCCATCACGCTGTGGTCCTGGGGAGGGTAGAGTGTACGCGTACCTAACTCCCATCTTGAAAGGTAGGCGGTCTGCTTCCGAAAAGACTTACCAAGAGAGGAAAAGAGAGGAAAACAAGACAAAAGGTCGGGATAGGCCAAGCATATCGAAAACAATATGATAACAACGAATACCAATTGCCGAGAAAGTCATGGCGAACGGTGGGAAGAAAGGAGCATTAACTACTATGATAAATAAGATAATCAAAGTACAACTAACAACAAATATAAGCAAGAATCAAATGTATGAACAAAATGGCAATAATAAACAAACGAGCAACCGCAACTACTATGGTGAAAGTGGTAAGCTACCTAGCCTCAGATCCTAATCCGAGTCCTCCACAACCTTCCTATCTATGCGATGTCCTCCAAGGAAATAAACGTGCCATATCCCGTCTAATCACCTCTCCCCAATACTTTCTCGCCTCCCTTTACTCTCTTCGAAACCATCCATAGCCAACCTCTCACACCTCCGCACCGAGCATCCGTGTCTCTCTTTTCACGCCCAAACCATCAAATCGGCCCCTCGCTTCTCGCATATTGTCCTCTACCGATGCCACTCCCACCTTGTCTCGATATTTTCATTCCTAATTCTATCCCTCCTAGCGTGCCCACACATCCACCGCGCATTCGCATTTCCGCGACTTTCATCATCTCCGAACGTGACATTTCTTGACCGGCCAACACTCCGCTCCGTACAATAAAGCCTCGGCCTAACCACCACTTTGTAGAACTTGCCTTTAAGTTTCGGCACTTTCTTATCACACAAAGACTCCGAGGCGAGTCTCCATTTCATCCACCTCGCACCAATACGACGTGAAACATCGTCGTCGATATCCCCATCTCCCCGTATAATAGACCCAAGATACTTCAAAACTTCCTTTCTTTCGAATGGCTCCGGGTACCAAGCCTCACTTCCTGCCCCCACGCGTACGCCACCGAACCCGCACTCCAAGCATTCCGTCTCGTCCTACTCAATTTAAATCCTTTAGACTCCAACGTCGTCTCCCGGCCCCCTCCGCCTTATCGTTAACTCCGTCGCTAGTCTCGTCAATCGCACTATGTCATCCGCGAACAACATACACCAAGGCACCTTACCTCGTATTTGTCGCGCCAATTTATCCATCACCAAGGCGAATGTAAACGGGCTAAGAGCCGATCCCCGACGCAACCCCATCAACGTGAAGTTGCTCCGAGTCTCCTCCTACCGTCCTTACCCCGGTCTTAGCTCCATCATACATGTCCTTTATCGCTCTAATGTACACCACAAGTACACCTTTAGCCTCCAAGCATCTCCATGACTCTCTCGGGCACCTTGTCGTAGGCCTTTTCTAGGTCAACGAATACCACGCGCAAGTCTCTCTTCGGCTCCCTATGTTGCTCCACCAATCTCCTTACAATATGAATGACTTCTGTAGTCGAGCGCCCGGGCATGAATCCAAACTGGTTTTCTAAAATAGACACACCTCTCCTCACCCTCATTTCCACCATCCTTTCCCACACTTTCATAGTGTGACTTAGCTTGATACCTCTATAGTTGTCGCGAAATTTTCTTTCGAATGTCTCCCCTTGTTTGTACACAACGGAATCATCGTACTCCATCTCCATTCTTCCGCATCTTCGCCGTCTTGAAAATGACATTAAACAACCCAACTACCCACTCCAAGCCTACCCCCGCCTACATTCTTCCAAAATTCCTCGAATCCTCGTCAGTCCTGGGTCGCTCTTCCCCCGCGCATCCTACGAATGTGCCCTCCCTTAACCTCCTCAACCTTTATACTCCTACAATAACCAAAGTCGCGACGCCATCGTAGCTAAGCCGCAAGTCTCCCAACACAATGTCTCTGTCCGCTCCTTCGTTTAAGAGTTCATGAAAGTATGATTGCCATCTCTGTCTAATGCAGGTTTCCTGTACCAACACTTGGTCATCCTCGTCCTTGATACACTTCACTGGATCCAAGTCGCGTGCCTTCCTCTCTCTCGCCTCGGCGAGCGAAACAGCTTCTTATCCCCACCTCTCGTCCTCTAGTTCCGCATAAAGACGTTCAAAGGTCGCCGTCTTAGCCGCCGAAACCGCCAACTTCGCCTCCTTCTTGCCATCTTATACTTTTCCTGTTCGTCCGCTTCTCTTCATCATCCTCGCTATCTACCAACTTCACATACGCTCGCTTTCGTTTGCTTCTACCTTCCTCGGGGACTTCTCCATTCCACCACCAATCCTTCGGTGCCACCACGCGCCTCCGAGACCCCAATACTCTCTCTAGCCGCTTCCCTAATGCAACTGGCCGTCCTATTCCACATACTACTCGCATCCCCTCTACTATCCCACGCTCCCATAGCCATCAACTTCTCCCCCATCTCTAGGGCACTAGACAGAGTCAAACTCCCCCACCTAATCCTCGGTCGGTCATCCACGACCTTTTTCTTCTTCTTCCTTCTTATCTCCAAATCCATCACCAATAGCTTATGTTGGGTCGTAAGATTCTCACTCGGTATGACTCGCAAATTCCACAGAGGCCTTTATCATCTTTTTTTTAAGCAAAAAGTCTATTCAACGCGCCCACCGAGCCTACGAAAGGTTACCAAGTGCTCCTCCTTCTTTGGAAAACCCGAGTTGGCTACCACCAATCCAAAAGCTTTTGCGAAATCTAAGAGAGCGAGCCACCATTCGTTCCCGAAGCCAAATCCTCCACGCACCTCGTCATAACCCCTCGAAATGCGGACAACGTGCCCATTGAAATCTCCTCCTATGAATAACTTCGCAGGCGGTATACTTACCACCGCTTCGTCCAAGTCCTCCCAAAAGCGCCTTTTTACCTCCTCGTCCAAACCCATTTCGCGCGCGTAGGCACTAATAATGTTCAGGCGAACCCTCCAACGACTACCTTAATCGCCATCATCCCGTCGTCGATCCTCCTAACCTCTACCACCGATCTCTAAGCTCACTATCTACTAAGATCCCTACCTCATTCCTATACCTCGACTTGCCCGAGAACCAAAGCTTCGTACCCATCCACATCCTTAGCTTTAGGTCCTACCCATTTAGTCTGCTTGGACACAAGCTATATTAATCCTCTTTTTTTAAGAATCTTAACTAACTCTATGGATTTTCCCGATAAAGTCCCAATATTCCAAGACCCTACTCTCAACCTAGAAGCTCCCTCAACCCCTTAGCCCCCCCAACCCTAGTTCCCGATCCCAACCGAGAACATGACCCTAGTCTACCATCCCTCACCAAAGCCAGTAAAGCAAATATACGCTAGTGAAAGGTTAATCTAAGACAAACGAAGGATCAATAATAGAGCACAAGTTAGCAATAGTCTATAAGCGGAGAAATAGGTATTCAATTAGGCGGAGCAGGCAAAATTTATAAGGCTAAACGACAGGAAATGGGCTATTGGAGGTACCGACTCCAAGTAAGTAAAACCTGTTCACCACCGAGAAATCTCTGTTTGCCGCCGGAAATACTGTTCTCTGCCGGAAAATACTGTTCACCGGCCGGAATCACTGTTCACCGCCAGGAACTGCCGGAAAACTCGAGTACCTGTGCAGAAACTGCCCGGAAACCTACTGGTGGAGGGTTTCCGGTCGCAGTGTAGAAGAGAAAGGAAAAGAGAAAAAAACAAGAAAGGAAGAAGGAAAGAAAAGAGAGAACAGAGGAGAGAGAGAGAGAGAGATCTGGCCGGCCGGAACCAGTGGTGGTGGTCGCCGGTCGCCGGTGGCCGGTTGGGGTGGCTTGGTTGGGGGGTTGGGGGTTGGGGGGGGGGGGGGGGGCTAACTTACCGTTGGAGAGAAGATGAGAGGAGAGAGAAAATGCTAGAGAAAAATTATTCTAAGCCCAGGGTCATATGGGATGATGCTAAGCATCCAATGGAAAATGACATTTCTTGTTGGATTCATCAGATAGCGCAGGAAGGCAATGCAAGTTCAGCTTAGAACATAACTCAAAAGAAGTAAATGATCCATGTGGGTGATACCAACTAGTTGAGGTTAAGGTTTAGTTTTCGTTGTCACACTTACGTTATGTCTAGTGTTTCTCGAGAATTTTTGTCTGATAAGAGATCTGTGAGTTACTGCTCGCAAGGTGGCCCGGACACTACGATTAGAGATCTGTGAGTTAGTACAAGGAAAAATGTGAAATCCAGGAAAACCGTAGTTTGAGGAAATTCCTAAGGATTTAACTTAAGGGGGGATAATGGATTGTCTCTCTTAAATCTTATTAGGAAAAGCTTCTGGCCGCAGTGGAGGTTGCCTTTCCATGTAGCTCAATTTGGATTCCTAAGGTATCGAGAAAGGTGTGGTTTTTTCTTGGTTAGCAGCTAAAGGGATGATATGACGGCTGAGAATCTGAGAAGGAGAATGTCACTTACGTCAGTTGGTGCTTTGTGCGTAAAAGTTCGAATGAAGATGTTGGCCATCTCCTTATACATAGTCCGGCAGTTTTGAGGTTATTTTGTCAGATACTGCGGTGGTTTAGATTATTTTGGGTCATGCCAGGCACCGTGAAAGAAGTAATATTTAGCTTGAGGTGTGGTGAAGGGTGGAGAGAAACAAGGTGTGGATCGTGGCTCTGTTAGTACTCGTGTGGGCCGCGTGGTGAGAAAGAAATAGGAGAGCTTTTGAAGGGCGGAGATGAATTTTGTACAGTTTAAGAGTAGTCTCTTATACCTTATTTCCTTTTGGTGCTCTCATGATATCCCGTTAGTGTAGAAGATTGGGTGACATTTGTGGAAAATCATATTATTTTTTTTTAGGTTTTCCTACTTTTTGGTTTACTTCTTGTATACGGGTGTTTAATGCCCAAACATCAATAATACTTATTAAATAATCAAAGAAATGAGCTTTATTCTTCCATATAGTTTTCCTAGGCCATATGATAGAAGCGAAAGGGGAGCTAGTGAATTTTCGAATAAAAACTTTTTAACAGAAAAGACTCCTCTAGGATGTAGATTTCTACTATATTTACTTTTAAGAGAATAGCAACTTTTACAAGTTTGTCTAGATTCTATTTGCTCACTATATTGAGATGATCTTTTGTAAAATGTGACTAATGGTAACAAGGTGCAAGCCAATGACAGTTTATACTGACAACTGCTTCATAATTATAGTTCTAAGTTCTAACTTTCAGGTGCCTTTATGTGCAAAGCTGATTTTGGTGTTTGCAGGTGCCATTGTTTGATAAAAATTAGCGGACATTTAAGTGGAAGCAGTATGAGTTTCACTGGGCCTTCCATGGGTTCTGGTTAGTTTTATGGTTTGTCTCCGTTTCTTATGGTCAGTGCAGATTGTACTATTTTGTTTTCTTCAATCAGTCAATGGCATGCCAAGGTAGCGTTCCCAAAATGCAACGAAATCCCGGAATCTAGTTTTCTGATTCTGAGGCAGTTTTGTTGGAATACCAATCAAAGAGGCAGTTTTGTTGCAGTATTATTCTCTCAGGGTGTCAATAATGAAATATACTGAATTAAGAAATATGGCCTTACAATACATTTAGAAAAAAGAAAAGGAAAGGTTTTGATTCTAACGGCATGACCAAACTCTTAAATATTCTTAGGGGTCGTTTGGTAGGTAGTCAAAATTATACTGGGATTATAATTCCGGGACTAATTTATCCATATATTGGGATTATTTTATACCATCTAAAAGATGGTATAAAATAATCCCAGTATAAGTGGGATAAGAAGGGATATCCCATCTCTTGGGATGGGATGCATTTTATACCTTGTTTGGTACAAGGTATAAATTTATCCCAGGATAAATTTATACCTTCTACCAAACATGGTACAAAAAATTAGTGCTGGGATATCCCAGCTTATACCATGCACCAAACGACCCCTTACAGTTGCATTTTACTAACTTGCAAATAGATTGGTAAGCAAAGTAAACTTAGTGAACTATTGTTCTTCATTATGTTGATCACAAATGGTGTGGAAACGAGAATGAATAACAGAGAAAAGTATTTTTATAATATCCTCTCGACTCAACTTCATCCAAAGTTTCTTTTCTTTTTCCTTTTTTATTTAGCAAATTTATCACTCATCAAAGAAAAACAGTGTTATTGATCAACTGAAGACGCGCCATTAACGTATTATTTCTCTGTCCCCCCTTCAATAGTTCTAAACTTCTAATATTAGTAACCCTTGTGATGTGCATCTATTACAGTTGCAGGAACTGCTCGAAGGGCATTTGAGTTTGGACAGACTTACGTGGTGAAGCCTAAAGGTAAACACCAGGCAACTATTGTCTGGCTGCATGGCCTTGGGGACAATGGTTCGAGGTAAGCTTGTAACACTTTCCTTTTACTTCTTGCTTCTTTGTTCAAGCTTCATATGTTTCAGTATATATCTGTCTCTCAGTGATCTGCTTGCATGCTGTTGCATCAGGAAAGTTTTGGCATTATTCAACAACTGAAGACATCTAGCCCTCTTAAAAATTGACTTCCTCCAATTCTGTCATGTTAGTTGCGTTGTTCTACCACAGAGACATCATCATAGAGTTACTGCCAAGGATATTTAATATAATGTTTAACATTTATTTAAGTTGATAGTTTGTAAATATTTTTAGTCAAAGGTAAACTTTTTATTTTTAATTACTTTGAATTTTTGAAGATAGATAGAATACTAACCAAGCAATTGCTATAAAAAGATTAACTTTATGTAGATAAAGACATAGATGTGCTAAAATCCTTATTAGAGTAGTCTGCTTTAATTTGACAGATGTATATTAATTATTAAATATTTTTAAGATAATAACTTGGGAAATAAACAGGGAAAGAACTTCAGGAATAATCAACTTGTCAAAGAATACTGTTAATCATGCCAGTTTTCTGTCCGGTGGGACTCACTTGTGAATGTTCTACCTGGAAAAACTTGCTTGCTAAATTGCCAGTCAATAAGTGCCTACTCTTTTTTGCTTTAGTAACAGAAACCCAGTATACCAGAAAAGAAAAAGACGTGACAAATTGACCTGAGTATAGTAGCATGATAAAGAGCAGAAAATGGAAGAAGCGAAATACGTGCAGAGGAGACAAAATTGTATAAGGAGAAAACTAGCCTGAAAACTATAGGTGACCGGTATAGACTTTCCAATGTAGCAGTGTTGATATTGAAGTTATGATTTTTTTTAGTGCTAGATTTTTTTTCCTATCAATATATCCATTACTTGTTAACAAAATAAATATTGAAGTTTGATTTTGCTGCCGAGGCTTTGGTCTAGTGGTAAGAGCGCAACACGTGATATGTAGGTTTGGTGAATGTTACAGGTTCAAACCTTGGTATGGACAAAAATCTGGTATTTAAGTGGAGAAGGGTAGAGGGGCGGGCCCATAGTCCACCGAGTTTCGAACCATGCGCCATGAGCCATAGGGGATTTCTCGGTTATTAAAAAGAAAATATTGAAGCTAGGATTTTCGTTCTGCTTATAATGTTTCCTAAATCTTTCATTAGAGTTGCTCTGACTTATTAAAAATTGAGAGTGAAATAGGTGTTGTCGGGCTTCAAGGTGGTATTGGAAATTTCACTCCTTAGATGAGTAGTCGGTTAAAAAAGTGCTGGACAAAGCATGGGCAGTTTTGCCTTTGGGGGTGGGAAAGGCCTAGAGTTGAAAGGGGCAGTCAATGCAAAAGCTGTAAATGGTGATCTCTGTGTTGAAGTGAGCTCGAAGAAGACGAGACTTTTGAACATTTTATTATTGTTTTATTTATCCATCAAGTATTTATTTACAAAACACACAAGACAGTTTCTATGCACACACACTTTAGGTTTTCATATAGGGTATAGTCGTTCGTTCATTTGCATTCCAAAAATGCTGCCACAACCTGCATGTTTGTAGAAGACCTGGAAACTGTCATTTATTGGGTGGGGAAACATTGAGAATAAAATACCACATGCAAAAGCGAGGGTCAAACTGAGATGATAAAGATTGCAGGACAAATCAAAATTTCAATATTCTAGGTCAAACATGTAATTACCTTCTTTAAAAAGTTGTACGACTGGGGTGTCAAATAACCATAGTCATTTTATAATTTAGGTTACATGGAAGATGTGGAGATTCCCTATGTGTCTTATGTTTCTTGATATTCGATAATTGCCTTTTTATTTCTGTTTTATTTCCTTTTTATCTTCAAATGTGTGGTGTTTCCAGAATATTGAACCTATTGATGTCCTTATGGCTGCCGGGCATTTAAACATCAACCCTCCTTTTCTAGGAATAACTTAATAAGTAATTGATGTTGTGGGATTTAATTCCCTTATACTAGCGGTATACAAAAAGTGGAGAGCCTACGTCAATTTATGGTTCTCTACAAGTTGCAGAGATAATCTCATTGATAGTACTTGAAATCGAAGTTGCTCGGACTCAGGTGCAGGTGTCCGATACGGGTGCGGATCTAGAGGACGGATCCTTCGTGATCTAAATTTTAAGATTCGGGGATACGGATCCCGGTATGGATACGGGTGCGGGGATTCGGCTAAAAATAATTGAAATATCTAAAAATAGAATTATAAAACCTAAATTATGAGATATTATGTGGAAAACTTGAGGAGAAAATATTGATCAAGAGGAGAATCCTGGGAGGGGATAAAAGGAAAATGAGTGACATAGAAATCTCAATATACAAGGTATTCTATTTTCTTTAAGTTCACCTTAGCTTTTGTTTTGATTATAGAAATCATTGGATCTATCCGGAATTTCTTTGTCGATTTTGGTCAAAGTACCCAAAAACGGTTGACCACATCGGGTACGGATCCCACACCCACATCCATGTTGTGTCTACACGGGTGCGGTACCGTAAGTGAAGAGTCCGAGTAACTTAGCTTGAAATTGACTAGAAACACACCAAAAAAAGGGCCTTTATCGATTCAAAACCATTTTCTACTTTTTTAAAGGCTCTCATCTTCCTTCCCTTCCAAATTACCGGCACAAATGCCAAACGAGATACATTTCATGCTCGACATCTTCTGATAGCGTAGCTAAACGTTACATCTTTTGTTGTAGTTGACATTCCCCCCAGCTGGCTTGCATCCTACGATGCAAATAGTAGGTGATTCACGTCTTCTCCGCATTTACACATGTAGCACCAGCTGATGTATGTTATCGTTCTTCTCAAATTTTTGTTTGTGACAATGGCTCCCTTGCTACCAGCTAAGTGAAGAGAACATACCTTCCTCTTCTTTCTTTCTTTCTTTCTTTCTTTTTTTACCATAGGGGCACTCAATATAGAGAACCCCTCCAACAATAGGTGTATGCCACGATTTGCAGCACACACACGATTGTCTTTAGTAAAAGGCGAAAGAATAGTTCACTCTGCGCTCACTGCGTGGCTGCATAGGAATATGGTGTCCTCTTGGAATCCATACTATTATATGCAGGAACATTATGTCCTCTTTTCCTAAGAAGCTTAAGTTGGAAGGACATCACTGAAAATGCCCCTCTTTTGTCATGTAACATTTCCAAGTATCTTGATGTGAAATTCATCTATCATCCAATCATATAGTTTCCTCTAAATGACAAGGCTAAAAAATTCCACCTGTGTTGTATCCTACGAACCTGGTAGATTGTCGTATTTTTTGACTTGATATGCTAAAGATAGTTCAGGTTGTCTCGTTCAGAATCTCTCTCTCTGACCAGTTCCACTTCCTAGCTCACGCTTACAGTTTCCATGGAGCTTCCTACGCCTTCACGATGGTCCTCCATAATTCACATTCATGAGGGAACGTAATAGTTTCATTCCTTCACCTATTCCTGAATGAGGTGCATAGCTGTGGGTACTGCTGCCCTAAAAAAGCCCACGCTATTGTTGCTGAACCTCCAAAGCGCGTTCCCTTCGAGCATTTTGTTGAACACCTTGAGATCTTTCCCTCCAAGCCCGCCACAGCTATTGAGGATGTGGTTATTTTCCAATTCACGAGGTGAAACTTTTTCAGCCCTTTTTACTACTGATTTCCATATTCTGATGCTCGTAGCTACTGTTCCTAATGTGATGATCTTAGCGGTAGTTCCTAATATGGTGCTCTTAGTAGTAGTTCCTATTGTGATGCTTAGCAGTAGGTCACGTTCAGAAGATGAAAGATGCGGAAACGAGATGAATGTGTGGGCATACTAGGAGAGATAGGATTACAAATGAAGATATCCGGAACAAGGTGGGAGTGGCCTCGATGGTGGACAAGATACAGGAAGCGAGACAAAGATGTTTCGGGCATGTGAAGAGGAGGTGCTCGGATGCCCGAATAGGTAGAGGTAGGCGGAAGAAGTATTGGGGAAAGGTGATTAGACAGGACATGATGCAGCTGAAGCTGACCGAGGACACGACCTTCGATAGGAGGTCATGGAGGACACATATTAGGGTAGAGGGTTAGTGAGGTAGTCAGAGTGTTGTATCGCTTATCCTTATCACAGGGCAATATGCAATATCAAAGCTTGAGTCTCCGTGAAATGAACACCTGAAACATATTAACTAACCTTTTATAATTTACTTTTGGTTTTCCTGGCAGCTGGTCCAACCTCTTGGAGACCCTTCCTCTTCCAAATGTAAGGATCCAGATATTACTTTTCGTACTTGAGAGTATCTCTTGTTGATTCTTAATCATGTAAATCTCGTAGTTGTATGCAATTAGAATCCCTTAATAGAATCTGGTATATTTCTCTTTCATCTCCACGCCTTAATCTTTTGTTATTGTGGTAGCTTACCCTGATTTTGCTCATTTTTTATGGTGCAGATTAAATGGATTTGCCCAACTGCCCCCCAACGACCAATAACTTTATTTGGAGGGTTTCCTTCCACTGCCTGTAAGCTTTGTGCTTTTAGATTATGCCCATCCTTTTCCAATGTACATATAAAGTAGAACCAAATATCTTATCCCAGCGTGGCTGTATATTGCACGATGTGTAAAAGGGATAATTCTATTAATTTGCGATTCATCTAAAAGCATTGTCCAATTCGTCATTGAAATTAGTTTAAGTTGGAAGTCATGCTCTGAAGCAGTCGAGTAAAGAAAACATTATTTTTCTCATCTTTTGTAACAGGGTTTGATGTTAATGATCTTTCTGAAAATGCTATTGATGATGATGAGGGTCTGGATGCATCAGCATCATATGTGGCAAGTTTGCTGGCTACAGAGCCCCCTCACAGTAAGTTTCTCCACCTATTATATTAACTTGTGCATTATTATTTAAAGCCCAAACTTCTAAAGCGCATGGCTTCACTCATGAAGCGATAACCCCTTGCGTCAAATCGCTTCAACACTTTAAGTGACAAAGCGATGGCTTTTAGTAACGCTTTACACAATGATGCCGGACTAATAGCTTGTTTGGCCAAGCTTCTGGGAAGTCAAAAGTGCTTTTTTTTTTTTTTGATTAAGCACCGGGTGTCCGAGTCTCTTTGAGCCCCGACTAATCCCGGGGGTGCACAGGCCCTCGGCAAGGAGTTTCCCGCAAGTGCACCACGGGTAATTCAGGGTTTCCCCAGTCCGATGGCCCTCAGAAATTGTTTGCACCCAGCGGGTTTCGAACTTGAGACCTTGAAAGGGAGCACCCCAAGGCTCAAGTCAATTGCCACAAGGCCAACCCTTGAGGGTTGAAGTCAAAAGTGCTTTTGTCCTTTAAAGACAGTGCTTATTTTAGAGAGTTGATGTGTTTGGGGCTAGAAATTGTCTGATGGCTAGACCATCTAGATTTATTAACCATATTGGCCCTGTCGAACAACTATACATGCTAGGGGCTGTCAATTTGCACAACCAACTAATTTCGTATTTCCTGTCCAACATCTCCGGTTCAGATGATCTTTTATATGATTATTAAGCAAGAGTTAATTTCCTTATTTCTATCTTAGTCATCCCATTACTTAGTTGTACTTAGATATCCGCAAAATTAAGCTGTAACATCCGAAAGACATTCAAACGAACTCCATTACGATCAATGTATCTTAGTAACGTCTATAGAATTTATTTTTTAACTCTTCATTATAAAAAGGAAATTCTTTTACTTTGTTATTTTGTGTATTACAGTCAAACTTGGGGTCGGAGGCTTCAGCATGGGCGCAGCAACCTCCCTTTACTCTGCCACTTGCTTCGTCCGTGGGAAGTATGAGAATGGCAACTCGTACGCTGTCAATCTGAGTTCAGCGGTTGGATTAAGTGGCTGGCTTCCCTGTGCAAAGTTCGACTTTTAGCAATCTTGTCTTTTATCATTTCTGAGACATTTGGTATGTTTTTGTGTTTGACTGCCACTATTCTGACAGGACTCTTAGTAGCAAATTAGAAGGGGTGGAGGGGGCTGTAAGCCGTGCTACATCATTGCCCATTCTTCTTTGTCATGGCAAAGGTATTCAGATGCTTCATTTTTCCTACTTGCCTTTTCTCGAAAAAAAGAAAAAAGAGAAAACGTATTTCATTTTTCTGCCTAGTTGGTTTGAACATGTCCGTAAGTTTCTCCTACTCTTAAGTTGTCACTCCCCGCCCCCAGCACCCAACCCTAACCGGTGGGTTGAGGGAGGGGATTTGCTTTATATTTGTTAGTGAAGTCCCTTGCCTTGTGATCTGTCACATTCATGATAAGTACTGATAGTTGCCTAATTTATACCTAAATTTGAAGAATTTTCTTGTCATTTCTCTTTTAATGATCTAAAAACATATCTCTATCTTTGTCCTAACAAAACACAAGCTGTCAGATTCATTTGTTTCAGGGCACCATTATTGATCAATTATCCCAATTGTGTTCATTGGAAGAAGGTTGCAATTGCTCATCAGTGCAAAGCTACATTAGATGGCTGGGGAATCGAGAGCAAATGTTGGGCCTCTAGGGCCCACCATATCCACAAGCTGAGTGTTCTAAAATACATATGAAGTTGGATGTGCGATTGTACACAATACACAAAATTAAACACAATCAAATGGGACAAAGGGTTCAAGTAGAGCATATATATATTTTACTAGATTTCCAAGTACAACTAATCTGCGGATGGGATAAAATGATGGTTGAAGGTACTAATAAGGACGGTAGCATAAAATCACATGGAGGTAAGCTTAGAATCTCTCAGGATGCGAATTTATAGTTAATAACGGAGCACGATGAAATAAGGAATCCATATAGGTGATACCACTACTTATAATTAAAGCTTAGTTGTTGTTACGCTTACATTAGGTTTATCTTCAGGTAAAGATGAGTTTTAGATAGATTAAACAGTTTCAAAAGAAATATGAGATTGAGAAAGGAAAACAATGGCCTTAAGAAATTCATAGGAGGGCAATATAAAAAATATAAAAAATTAAAAAAAAAAATATAAAGAAATTGGTTTTACTTCGTCCTCTACAATATGTAAATCAAAATGCAGAATATTTAATATCTACATGTCTTTCTTGGTTATTCCCTTACTAGAGAGACACACAAACACACACACACGCTCTTTACTTTCCGAGACTCATAAAGAAGGGCGCTCTTTTGATTGATGAAATGAAGTTTTTCCTTCTTGCTGTAACCATTTCCTGAGGATCTAGTCTTTTCTTTTCTATCTTTCATTTTCTCCTTTCCGATAGTATTTGACTATATTCTCTTATGAACAAAGGTGTATTTATGAATTTGCATTTGGATATCAAACGTTAAACGTGCATATCAACATGATAATCTTGCTGCCGTGCTTTTAATAGCAAGGCAGTTTCTGCAAAGAGAGATTTTTGCTTGAAGCCTTTGCATCTTCTCAAGCATAGTTTTTGGGCTGGTATCGGTGCTAGATCTTGATCTACAGTCAAAGCTGATATGTTTATGTTTGATTGACTCAGGAGATGATGTTGTTCCATATAAATTTGGTGAAAAGTCTTCCCAGAAGTTACGTTCATGCGGATTTCAAGATGTGACGTTCAAATCCTACACCGCGTATGTATTTTCTACCTATACTAGTCCGTCCTTGGTACGGAAAATATTACTGAATCTTTTGACTTCTATTTGACAGACTTGGCCACTACACAATCCCAGAGGAGATGGATGAAGTTTGTGCTTGGCTAACTTCAAAGTTGGGTCTTGAGGGGAAATCATAAGTTGCACTTCTATTGGCAACTTTCATATGCACACTTATTGCACAAATATGGAGAATCTGCATTATCACTGTTAAATGTGTTGAAGCACTGAAGATTAGCAGAAACGCGTACTGACTGATTCACCTTCTAATATTGTGTCTTTACATTGTTCAGCAGTCATTTTATGCCTGCTGCTGTATTATCTGATCAAGGGGACAACGATGTTTTGGGTATTTATTTTATACTATTTGATAAGTAAAGACATGATTTACTTTGATTGAATAGCATGCAATTCCTTTTTCACAAGTTATCAAAACAGCAGCCACAAGAAGCCACTATCAGAAAACAAACAGATATGCATCCGGGGATATCAATTTTATGGCACATTACAAGTTTTTTTTCAGTCATATAGCCCCCCTTTTCACAGGAGATCAGTAAATAAAACATAGGTTTCCACAGGAGGATTAGTCAATAAAATACAAAAGATTTTTGTGCGATCATTTTTTTCTATTCAAATTGCAACTGATTAAGGAGGTCATTTCCTCTGTGTTATCTGGAACTAAAATAACTGTCAGGTCTCTCATTTTTCACAAATACTGGACTGTTGCATCTTCCAAACTCAGAATGTTTACATGGATATTTGTGAGAGACCTCTAGCAAAGGCGTAGCTCAACATATCACAATCCTGTCACTTTAACTAATACATCTTGCACACTAAAGAAAGCTTAATAACTAAAAGGAAGAGACGTGAAAATCAATGAACTAGTAATTCATAGAGCAAATGGACAATTTGAGCAGTGGCTGCATTGGACGAGTCGACAGCCTTTAATAAACCAATAATACATATTGAATCCCCCTGCAAGTACTTCAATCCAGCCTCATTCAGTCAACATGTTTCACCTTTGGACCTCCCTTATAAAAGCCACTTCACGACTTCCAACAGGAGGCGATAACAAGTGCTTATCTTGATCTCCGTCATCGCTTTCAGTTGGTTCATGGAGTGTTGTAGATGACATTGACCCACTCCCATCTTCTTCTGATAAAAAGAAAAGTGTCTTGTTATTGAATGAACATATAATATGGGAGATCATAACTGTTATTCAAGCAGTTCTAAAAGTGAAGAACGAAAAAAAGTGACAAGGTCTATGGATCCGAAGTGAAAAGCGAGAAGGGAAAGGCACACTTCTTTGAAGTGAAGTGCACAATTCACGACATTAAAAAATACTCCCTCCATCCAATTTTAACTGTCACTTTAGCTCTTTCGCTGCCCCATTAAGGGAAACAATAGATAGATGGTATAGTTTACAAAGTTATCATATGTTTTTTGAAAATTGAGCATTATTAAAAAGAACTACTTCTTTAATGTTAAGGTATATAGTTGAAAATAATTGCCAACTTTAGTCAAAGAGTTGGGTTCGTGGCAATTGACTTGAGCCTTGGGGTGCTCCTTTCAAGGTCTCAAGTTCGAAGCCCCGCCGGGTGCAAACAATTTCGAGGGCCATCGATCGGGGAAAAATTAACCGTGGTGCACTTGCGGGAAACTCCTTGCCGAGGGCTCGTGCACCCCTGGGATTAGTCGGGGCTCAAAGAGACTCGGACACCCGGTGCTTAATCAAAATAATTGCCAACTTTAGTCTTGAATTCCTAAAGTGACAATTATTTTGAGCTAAAACGACAATTAAAATGGGACGGAGGGAGTACCGATTTAGTTCTAGAATGATCAATTTGCAATTAAAATAACTATTTGCAGTTTCCAATGTAATACAGATACTAATGCAACCCCTAAAAGATGAGATTGAAGGAACTGGCCACCACACTTCTGGAATCACTTTCCATGTCATTGACTGAAGCGCAAACTTTCACGAAGCACGTGGCTTCATCTGTAAAGTAATAACCCCTTGCTTCGCTCGTTTCATCATTTTAAGTAACGAAACGATGGATTTATTAACACTGATTCGCGGAATAGCTATTGCATTTTCTATTTATCATTACAAGGATATGGATTATGTCACCTGTACAATGATGGTACTCAGGAAGCTGTTTAACAGTTGTCACTTGGAGGCTCTCAGGAAGAAGACAACTGCAGAAAGCACCTGAAATTAAAAATAATCAACACTTTTTAAGACTCATGTCATCCACTCACCATAAATGGCAATTGCATTGGGAGTTTATTGAAACATGAAAGGGACGCAGACGATCAGGGACGGAGGCAGAGGGGTACAATTGAACCCCCTTCATTGAAAAATTATACTATGTAACAACAACAAACTCAGTGTAATCCACAAGTAGAGAGTAGAGTGTACGCAGACCTTACCCCTATGTTGAGAAGGTAGAGAGGCTGTTTCCTATAGGCCCTCGGCTCAAGGAAAAAATTACACTATGCAAATAGGGCAAAAATGATTTTTTTTTTTTTTTTTTTTTTTTTTTTTTTGCATATATAAGTTGTTGAATCCCCTTGGCATAATAATTTATTTTTGGGATTCCTTTATTTGAATTGCTGGCTCCGCCACTGCCTAAGACTTATGGTAACATGTAAAATTTATAACCAGCAAAACCTCTTTGTTCAGCAAAAAGGATTTAAAGTCACTAGTGAAGATCAGTAAGAAACCTCACATCCATTAAGTAGAGAGACTATATATCTTTTTGACAAACAACCCAAAAGGAGAATACAGTTTTCCCCTCCTTATATCGGTTCTACTTATCCTGGAGAAGTTTAACTCCATCAGATCACATAAACAACTTGATGAGATCATAATCATATACGTCAAGCGCTTAATCCTCACAAAAGTCGATTAGAGCAGATAACAACATTAAGACGAGCTTTTAAGATGCACCAAAATAAAGAGGCTGGGGAAAATGTTTCATTTTTTTTGTAACCGTGATGTCCGGGCCGGCTTGCGCGCACCTAGACTAATTCCGCGGGGCACCTGCTGCCTCCCGCCAGCACAGGTATCGGGTAACTCTATCCCCTAAGGCTTGGACATATCGGAAGAAATCACCTATTGTGCTTGCCTCCGCTGAGAATTCAACCTCAGATCTCATGGTTCTCCACCCAATTCATTGATCACCAGGCCACACCCTTGGTTGCAAAGAGGCTTAGGATTGTGCCTTCTACAAATCTCAGAATTACTAATAATTGCCACACACACATAGATATCCAAGGTAGATCATATACCTAAGTGCTCGCTGTGGTTATATCATATATGCCAATATATCACAATGAAACAATGAATCTGGACAAAAAACAGACAAAACTAGAGGAAAATGAATTCGGTGACTCAAATGTACGTACCAGCCCTGGCAAGCCGATTTATCCATCCAGGAATCCCTTTCCCTGTTAGTCTTTGTGCTATGTCATCTGTGAAGTGGTTACAGTTCTTGGAGATGAGGTGATAGGTGTCCCCGTGATATTCAGAAGCCACATTCTCAAGAAATGCTTGAAATTCAGAAGGAGGCATTTTAATACGACCCAATGGAACGGAACATCTGTAGATGAAACCAGGACAGCTCTTAGGTTCCACTTCAAACACGCCACTTATTGGAAAGTCATGCGCTCCATATCCGTATTCCATGCCATGGACTGGAAATTTTGCATTCAAACTCCAATCAACAAGAGGTAATTTAATATGCTATATCGAAAAGTTTTATATGAATGTATTCAGCATGTATTAGTTATAAATCGTATACTTCACATACAAGAGAACCTAAAAAGTTTATCCGTGTTGACATTTTTCTTGTTTTCTCTTGAAAATAACATACCCAGTGAAAGAATTAAGTTGTGTTGATGACAAATAAGTGCACAAATTTTCCTCAAGTAATTTGACCAGTTTGATATTCATCTTATCATAGTAGACACCACTATGGGTTTTTATGCACTTCCTTGCAAAATTACAACGTAAAATTCTTATGGCTCCAAATTTTGAAGGTGACGGTTTCAGTTCATAACCTCCTATCATCAAACAAGCCATCCTAAGATAACGTAAAAGCTCAAAGATGCCATTACCGTACAGAAAGAGCACCATTTCTCTGGCATTTCATGAGGATGAAACATTATGAGTAAATCTTAAGGTGGACTTTCGTTTCTATTCTTTTTCGTTTGTGATTTTGATCGTGGGGACCGGATGCGAAGAGAGAGGAAAGTCCACCTAGTCCTCAGAAGCTTAAAGAAATGACATGGTGGAGGAGAATGGGTCCAATGCAGGAAAGAAGTATATGGATACCCATTATATGGATAATATGGATATTCAAATTATCAATACCCATTTGTCTGCTTCTTATTTTTCATGAGTTATTGCTTTTATTGCAGTCTAAGCTTATTTTGGCTTTTAGCTTGTGCTCTCATCTGACTATTTCTGAAACCATGGATAATATGAATACGGATATTATGGATATATCTATTATCCGTCAGTTAACCCATTTCTTATCCGTGTTAAATATAGGCAGGTCGAATATTTTATCCGTTTTTGCTTAACCCGTTTTTGACCGCCCATATCCGATCCGACCGGCCCGTTTACCACTCCTAAGAATGACCCTCAACAGTTCAACAATTCAGAAAATTGTAGGGAGGAATGAAAAGAGAAGCGCCAAACAAGTAAAACATAAGAGATGAGGCTGAGATGGTTCAGGCATGTGAAGAGGAGGGATGCAGTGGCACCAGTAAGGAGGTGAGAGTTTGGCTATAGTAGGTTTTAGGAGAGGTAGAGGCACGCCAAAGAAAAACTGGGGGAGGTGATCCGATAGGACATGACACATCTTCAGCAGGTAGCCGTGTGTTGTAGCACTTTTACGAGACAGAGGCAGGGGCTAGTCTCCTCTTTATTTAGTAGTCTTACCTAGTATTCACATAATATCTTATTCTTCATTTTTACTACTACCTGTTACTTCGATAGCTTTGTTTATCTTGTTATTTTGCTGTCATAATTTTCTTTTCTGTCCTGCTTTGATTATATTTCTTCGGAGCCGAGGGTCTATCGGAAAAAACCTCTCTACCCCACAAAGATAGGGGTAAGGTCAGCGTACATGTTACCCTCCCCAGACATATGTTGTTGTTGTTGTAGCATCTCAATGTAGCTACCTTACATGGAAAGGAAAAAAACAGATAACACTAAAATGGGAGTCTCGCAATTGATTGCTCACAGTGAGTACACACCAAAACTTTAAATGATAATGAGCAATAGCATCTTTCATATAACATAGAAGAATTGATATCCACTAAAATGATTTTTCCCCATTATACATGGATTCTGGTAAACTGTTGTTTATTCTAAAACGCCCCATGTGCTTCTTAGTTAGCAAGCAACTAATCTTCATAAGCTACTCATTTTACTCTTACCTCTTTGTCAAAAAGGAAAAAGAAAAATGCCAGCATCCATTTAAGTATGACCTTTGCAACATTTATGAATTATCACTTCACGCTTATCCCTTAAGTTGTCGAGGGTCAACCTGAAACAACCTCTCTACCTCCCAAGGTCCTGTAAGGTCTATGTACACTCTCCCCTCCTTAGACCTCACTTATGAAATTACACTGGGTATGTTGTTGTTGTTGTTATTGCTGCTTATCCCTTAAGTTGATAATCACTCAATACCATGCATATTACAGAACCCCCATTTATCTTATACATCTATGCAGATCTACAAGCCTTTGTCTTTTGGCCCAACAACAACATACCCAGTGAAATCCCAAAAAGTGAGGTCTGGGGAGGGGGGATGGTAAAGTGTATGCAGACCTTACCCCTACCTTGGGAGGTAGAGAGGCTGTTTCCGGTAGACCCTCGGCATAAGGACAAGCAATTCAAAGCAGTATGAAAATGAAAATAACGAATGCGAATAAGCGATGATAAAGCAGTCTGAAAAAAGGAGCAGGAGCTACCATAGATAAAAAAGATAATCAAAGTACTTTTGGTCCAACAGCAAAGAAAGTAATATCAAAGTAATCACATCTGATACAAGAAAGATCAGAAGTGCACTTAATTTAAATCACTCTCAAATAAATATTCTTGATAACGAAAGCCAGCCTCACATTTTTTCACTTTCTCTCTCCTTTGCATCTTCAGGGCTTAGGGTTTTGCACCTAAGTTCCATCGAGATTTTCATTGTATCGATAAGAAAAACTCCTCCTCAAACAGAGATAGATCGGGCAATTTTAAGCCGGTGGATGCAAAGTTCTCAATGCACCTACTACTACAGTGACAATTGAGTCAACCTTAAATCTAAACATATAAAATCCAACCATGACCTTAACACTGAATAACAAAAGTTTCCACATTTAATAACATAAGTTATCACAGGAAGCAAAACAAGATTAAGATACTTTTAACATTTTCATCCAATAACTCCAAATTCAAGATCAAACAAACAGAAAAGCATCTTACTAATAAATCCAAACACTCCCTTACTCTTTAACAACCAACCCCACAACAAATTCTTGTCTTTTTAAGGATATGATGGTAAAGCCTAACCCCCCCCAACCCCAAACCCCCCTAAGTGTCTGCTATACCTCATTTTTCAGCAACCCCAAAACAACATCCCAATAAAATATCAAGATTCTGATAACAATAAGCAAATCAAAGAAAAAAATATCTAATTTCACACCATATTATAAAAATAAAAATAAAAAAACTATTTTTTTCCAAAATTATCAATCTTTTTTTTGTTACCTTCAATACCAGAATGAAAGATTCCAAAGCCAAACCAAACAGTATACTGATTTGCAGGTGTAAGATCATACACATTTAATATAACTGGTGACTCATAATTATTAGTTGCATTATCATCAGGCTTTGATGTGCTTTCTTCTCCCATTTGCTCTTTTTTTTCTTTTTCTTTTTTTTGAAATTTTTGTGGAAAGGGAAATCTGGGATTAGTAAAAAGATTGTTTTTTTGGGTCCATTTTGTAAAATAAAGGCAAATAGCCTTTGAGAGTTTTTTTTTTCTTTTTTTTTTCTGGAGATTGAATTTGTGATTCTTGATTTTCTCTCTCAGGCAAAGAGAAAAAAAGGTTTGAACTTGGAAAATGAAAATTGTGATTAGGGGTAAAATGGGGATGTACTTAGAGTCTGCCTAGATTGCTGCTATTTGCAAAATTTGTTTTCTTGATTAAACAAAAACCACCAATAAATCATGTGGATGGGGTATGTTGTGGGCCTTCACCCTCTTTTGAATTCTCTTCAAAAAAAAAAAAAAAAAGAGAGAGAGAGAGAGAAAGAGGGGGGAAGAAAAAAGGGAAAAGTAAATGGTGTGACCACAGGAGAAAAAGGGGTCCAAAAAGGCTCCATTTTGAGCAAATGACCCGACTTGGTCGTTCGGCCCAAATTAATGTCAAACGCTAGCCCAACAGCTTATTTACTACTGAAAAAAAAAAAGACTTTTTGTGCCGACTTTAATTGCTACAAAAGAGCGAAAAGTCGTCACTAAAAGTTCGCTACAAAAAGAATAGGAAGATCAAAAATTCGCCACTAAAGATCGACGAAAAAAATTCATATTAGCCTTCAAAAATATCCCAAAACATGTATAATATGTGTATAATTAGTAGGTATACATTAATTATATATTTATTAAACATAAATTATACACCAATGATACATTTTCTAATTATACGTTGATTATATATTTATTATACACAAATTATACAACAATAATATATTTTCTATACGTATATTTTAGGGATACATATTCTATACAATAATGATACGCTTTGTATGCGTATGATACATTTTTTTTCTATACATATACATTTGTGATACATATTCTATACAACAGTGATACAGTTTACATACGTATGATACATTTTCTATACATATACAATAGTGATACATATACAACAATGATACAGTTTATATACATATGCTGGAATTAGTTAAAAAATAGCTAGAAAATGAAATTATTTTAAAAAAGCTAAAAAATGACTTTTAAGATTTTGACGCCAATGGTGTCAATAGTTTCACCCGGATGGCTATTTGTGTCCTTTTCCCAAGAAAAAAAAGTAAGAGAATTACGGATGAATATTTATTTTGAAAAAAGGTTCTAATTATTTAAAATTTCTAATATTTTGGGAGTTTCTTTTGTACAATCATCTAATATCATGCATATTAGCCCGATCAATTTAAATTCACATTGTGTATACCCTCTACCCTCTAAACCCTCCCCACCACCCCACCACCCCTCCAAATTAAAGAGTACACACTGTAAACACTCTCTACTGAGAGTCTTAATTTCTCCATTCCCAAACTTCGAACTTAAAATTTCTAGTTATGGATAGAAGAATCTCATTCATTTTATTAATGAAGTGGATAAAACTTCTAATTTCAAATTTATCAAAAAAGAATTTGATCTAACATCTTTACAAGGTATATGAGAGGACACTCATTTTTCTTTTTTTTCAAAAATAAAAAGATAAAGTAAATATTAATATTCATGTATGAGACATACCCTTATCCGATATTGCTCGCACTTTTTAAAAATGTTGTTGTATCCGTGGATCATTCAAAAATGCATTACATTTGAAGAATTCATCACTCACCCATTGATATTCCAATCAATATAACTTTTACCCACTATGGATTTTTCTTTAATCTTATATTATATTCCATTAATTAAAGCATGTTGGTACTATAAATTCTTTAATTTTCACATCCCAATAATTGAATGTGACTGATTATGATATTTAATTAGAATACCACCCACGTGAATCACAAAAACACTCTGGAAGTTTTGGACTTATACTGCACATGTGACCCACTTTGCCTTTTTTTTAATTAAGGGAAGGGAAAATAGGAAAGGGGATTATAACGTGGAGATTCGAACCCTCACCAATAAGGTAAAAATTTATAGTCAACCAACTGAGCTACTAGATCCCTATTTTCCTAGTTTAAATGTTTATCTGATTACTAATTAATAGTATGTTTGGCCAAATTTCTAAAAATAGATTATTTTGAGAAAAGTTTTATTTTGAAAAGTGCTTTTTAAATAAGTACTTTTAGCAAAAACATTTTGTGTTTGACCAATTAATTTAAAAAGAACTTTTGAGCAGCAATTAGTGTTTGATCAAGCTTTTAAAAAGTGTTTCTAAGTGTCATTTTCTCAAAAATGTTTTTCGCCTTATTTTACGATCTTTTTATCTTATCGAATTGAAAGGTCTTTTCGAAATAGCCGTTGTGGGATTTCACTGGGTTAAGGTCTGCGTACACTTTACCTTCCCCAGATCACACGTTGTGGGATTTCACTGGGTTGTTGTTGTTATTGTTGCTTTTGAGCAAAAGCTATATTTTTTTTTTTGGCTTCTCAAAAACAACTTCTGCAACTCCCAAAGCACTTATTTTCTCCCAAAAACTTAGCCAAACACCTCACTTTTTTTTTAATAAGCACTTTTTAAAAAAAATAAACTTTGATCAAATAGGCTTATAATACACAAAACCTCTCTTGAAATTTTGGACTTGCAGCACATATTGTGGTTTAAAAAAAAAAAAAAACTTATAAAATATGAGGATAATAATTATGTTACACAAACGAATAATACTAAGTAGGCGTTTGGCGATAGAAACCAAAAACTTTTTCACTTTTTTTTGAAATTTTGGAGTTGGAGTTGTATTTGGCCATAATTTTTGTAAATAGTATTTTTTTTATTGAAATGTACTTATTTTGATTGTGATAAAAGTGAAAAACTTGATTTTTTCTTATTTTTCAAATTCTAAATACAACTCACTTCAAGTTGTATTTAGAATTTTCATCGCCAAACAATAGTTTTTGAAAAAAGTGAAAAAAAAAATTGAATAATTCTTATGGCCAAACGGGTCCTAAAATACAAGGGGCAAATTTGTCTTTCTAAATTACTGCAATATACGGGTCAAGCACAAATATTTTGCTCCTTCTCTGTAAATAAACATCGAATTAGGGTTTCGAAAATCGGCAACAGTGATCGGAAATTACCAAATCAACCTCCGCCGTATTCCATTTTACTGAGTTAGGTAAAAACTAGCAACTTTACCTGATTTCTTTTACTATTTACCTTTTACAATTACCAATTGAAAAGGTTGTACTATTCTCTAGTTTTAATTTTTGTATTGAGGAATTGGAGTTTTATTTAGAGTATATAATACTATTAAATTTTAGTTTAGGAAGAATTTAGCAGTTATATATAAGGGGCCCGTTTTGGCCATGAAAATTGTGAGCTATTTGAAAAAAATAATTTTAGTTTTCAAAGTGAAAAATGGTATGTTTGGAAATTGGAGTTATGTTTATGTTTGGTCATGATTGCTAATCGGAGTTGTTTTTGAATTTTTGTGAGTGATTTGGAGTGAAAGAAAGCGAAAACAACTTTTCGGTGTTTTTATCAAATTTCGGAAAAGAAGTAAAATGTATTCATGGCCAAACGGCCACTTAAACGAAATATTTTTCACTTTATTTGATATTTTTCACTTTTTGTAGTTGGAGTTAAAAAAAAAATTTTATTTTGCTCGAAAAAATATTTGGTTGTTTGAATGTACTGAAAGTGAAAAAAAAGTACGAACGTGGTTATATTTATGTCCGGAAGATCTTTAGTGGGAGTATTATATGATTGGGATTATGCAACGGGTCATCACTTTGCATCCCGTTGCATTTACTGTATGTTCAGGTTTACGACTTTCTTGCTTGCGTTTAATGAAATGTATTTTGTTTCAATTTGTCACTTTTATTTGGACATACAAAGTGATTTCATTTGTCTGTCTTTTTAGAATCCAGTCTGCTTAGAAAGTTGATTTGTTCCAAAATTCCATGGGGATCTCTTTTATAGCCAACTGATGCATATAATATTAGACATGATATTATGATTCCAGCATGTATTTTTTGGTGTATATGGACAGAAAGGAACAAAAGATGTTTTGATGGGATCTCAGCTCCTAACTGCTCTCTTAGGCCCAAGTGTTTGATGAATCTTTTTAGTCGGAGCAATCTTTCCCCTGTAAATGATGTCATTAGATTTTATCAGCTCACTCTCAGTGACTTAACAGCCTTGAGTTTTTGCTTCTGGTTCTTAACTCCCAGCTCATACTAGTTTTTTTTTTTGCACTATTTGGAGTTATAACCATATGATTTGTAATCATTCACGCATCTTTTTGATGCTTTTTAATGCAACAACTTACTTCAACAAAAAAAAAAAAAAAATGATATTATGATTTTGAATGGGTTTTTTGCATTATGTCCAAGGGAATGCTCTTTTCATTTTTTATTTTTTTCTTATAAAGAATTGTTCTTTTCATTTTATTAGTAAATATGTTGAGTCTGTACAAATGTTCTTATCAAATTATGAGATATAAAGTTTGTATGAAGCCCAAGCCAGCAAACCCTACGGCCTAGTGATATCCCTGGTCATAAAAGTAGGTCAAACTGATATATTTGTTGACTAATCTGCCTTCTCCCAAACAGTGATATTGTGATGTTAATGCTGTTACATAGAATCATTGCTGAGGTTGTAAACGCCTATTTTTCTCAGAGAACTGGTTTAAGAGGTGTGGATTTTAGTAACCTAGGACTTGATGGGTGCAAAGTCCTCCTTTATCTGTTTCCTTAAGAACCTTGGGATTGTGGTTCATCATCTATGAGTGTTTGCTTCATCTGCGTAAATGCTTCTAATATTTGTATACGTGTTCAAGATTCTTTTGGTTGTGTATTTCAGTGATATAATCATGAAATAAATGTCAGTTAACTATAGTAGTTGGCAAATACTATATTTTGTACCCATGACTTGGGGATAGGGGTAGGACCGTAGGGATATCTCTGTTTATTATCGATTTTTTTTTTGTTGGTTTTATAAGGTTTACGGTCTGTTCCACTGTAAGTTGATGCCAAGAATAGGGTTCTGTTACCTTTTTTATTTCTTAAAAAAACCAAATCTCTATGGGGTCATGAAAGATTTGTGCATTTTCCAACTGCTTGCCCATGCTAATGAAGTTTCCTGTTGAATGTTCAGGTTTGGATACGTTGGCTGATTTCTTCAGTTCCTTCACATGTCAACTCCCAGAAAGTTAAGTGGGGACTATAGCTATTTAAAAGTGGAGATCTCATAATTCGCTATTCCATGGAGGAGCAAAAGATTTTTGTTGGTCAAGAGTTTCCTGATGTCAAGGCCTTCCGCAGTGCAATTAAAGAGGCTGCTATTGCACAACATTTTGAGCTTCGCATAGTAAAAAGTGACCTGATTCGCTACATTGCAAAATGTGCCTCAGAAGGTTGTCCGTGGCGTATTCGTGCTATTAAGCTTCCCAATGTTCCTACCTTTACTATAAGAAGCCTTGAGGGGACACATACCTGTGGGAAAAATGCAAATGGACATCATCTGGCTTCTGTTGACTGGATAGTGAACTTCATAGAGGAGCGTTTGCGTGATAACATAAATTACAAGCCAAAAGACATTTTGCATGATATTTATCAGCAGTATGGGATAACTATACCATATAAGCAAGCCTGGAGGGCCAAGGAAAGAGGGCTGCAAGCTATATATGGATCTTCAGAAGAAGGGTACTGTCTATTACCTGCATATGGTGAGCAAATCAAGAAGACAAATCCTGGAAGTCATGCTGAGGTTTTTACAGCTGGTTCAGATAGTCGGTTTCAGAGGTTTTTCATCGCTTTTTATGCTTCTCTTCATGGGTTCCTGAATGGTTGCTTGCCTGTTATTTCTCTTGGCGCTATCCAGCTTAAGAGCAAATACTTGGGTACTTTACTATCAGCAACTTCTTTTGATGCTGATGGTGGAGTATTTCCCCTTGCTTTTGGTGTTGTCGATGAAGAAAATGATGATAGCTGGATGTGGTTCGTGTTGGAGTTGCGGAAAGCATTCGAAATGAGCACTGAGAATATACCACGATTTACATTTCTGTCTGATGGACAGAAAAGTATTGCAGATGCTGTGAAAAGGAATTTTTCCTCTTCTTGTCATGCAATTTGTATGCAGTATCTGAGTGAAAGCATCAGTAAAGAGTTCAAGAATTCAAGGCTTGTACAACTCCTGTGGAAAGCCGCATATTCTACGTCCACAACGGTGTTTAAAGAGAAAATGGCTGAAATTGAGGAGGTTTCTTCAGATGCAGCGACTTGGATTCAACAGTATCCTCCTTCACGCTGGGCATTAATACATTTTGACGGAACAAGATATGGTCATTTCTCTTCAAATATTAATGAGTTCAATAGATGGATTCTTGAAGCACGAGAGCTTCCTATTATTCAGGTGATTAAACGTATTCACTGTAAGTTGATGGAAGAGTTTCAGCTCCGGCGATCAAGGAGTAGTACATGGAGTTCTACCCTTGCTCCATCTGCTGAGAAACGCATTATGGAAGCAAGAAGTCATGCGTCCACGTATCAAGTGCTAAGGTCAGATGAAGTTGAATTTGAAGTTATCTCAGCAGAGTGGTCCCACATTGTGAATACAGGTACTCGATCTTGTTCCTGTCGGGATTGGCAGTTGTATCGGGTACCTTGTTCTCATGCTGTTGCTGCTCTAATATCATGTAAAAAGGATGTGTATGCCTTTACAGAGAAATATTTCACTGCAGCTAGTTATCGCGAGAGTTATAGTAAAGAGATACACCCTATCCCTGATAAACTTGAATGGTCAAGAACCCGACTAGTCCGACCACCCAAGTTTCGTCGACCGCCTGGACGACCCGAGAAGAAGCGGTTATGTGTGGAAGATCTTAATCGTGAGAAGCACACTGTCCGTTGTAGTAAGTGCAATCGAACTGGACATTACAAGACAACCTGCAAAGTAGAGGTGGATAATGGGGCCGTCCCTCTATCCTTCTCCGCATAGAATTAGTGCCCTTTCCCTTTTTTTTTTCTTTTTTTGGGAGTTCCTTGATAGGATTTAGAAAATATTGTAGAAAGATGTAAGATAAGAGGTCTCAACCAGCTTTATATATATGTTCAGGAATTTTACGCCGTTCAGATATTGTAAATTACGGTTGTCTTATTATATACTGAGAAACGGTATCTCAGTGATTGTGAGGAAATGTGTTTTATAATTTGTTTGGTTTTGTTATCAAAAGCAAGTTCTCATAGTTCAAGATTGGGTTTCTCTGCTCTTGCTCGTGATTTATTGGACGGGAAAAGGTGTAAGTATCCTCTAGACTTGTTTCGGATTATCAGTTACACACCTAAACTAGCGCTTACCTCACGAATCTCGGTACAAGTTAGCCTCTTTACATATACAATGTGGATTCTAACTAAGTAATTAGACTGTTATGTTGATCCGAATGAACCATCCTTTTAATGGAATTAAAAACTTGCCCGCTAGGCAAGAACAGAGCGAGTTTCTTAATAATATCACTTACATCTACTGATGGGAGATCAAAATTCAAATTTTTGTAGAAACAAAAAACGTTTAGATGAGTTCTTCTCTTCTACTTAAGTATAATAGATAGACTACTCGACATACATGTTGGTGGGAGGTAGCGACAACAGGTACCAAATGAAATAATTGAGGCGCGTATATGTTAAGAAAGGACCCCTATAACCCAAAAACATTTTGTTACGCCTCCAAAATGTTTTTTTGGAGAACTGCCTCGAAGCTGTTTGAACTTAAAAAAGAAACTGCTCTAAAAGATCTTAACATGACATGTTTAACCTCTCTACTGACTAATAATTCTTTATACTCTGTCTAAATTATCACTTACGCCACTGTTAAAACACTTACAAGTAGGTATTTTGTGCTAAAAAATAGTTTTCAAGGAATTCTTTTAACCAAAAGGAAAAAAAGGACCACCCTTATTTTTGGTTTTGGGCAAAAAATATGTTTCTTCACAAACTATCTCGACTTTTAACTTCCTATCATTGCTCCAATGAAAAACCTTATTTTAGAGAAGCTGGTTTTTCAGCTTCTGCTTAAAAAGTTGGGAAACTGCTTCTGCTATAATTCAAATACACTTATTTCTTCACCAAAAGCTTAGCCGAACAGCTTCATTCTCTATAATAAATACTTTTATTCAATAATAAGAATCTTTCAAAAGCTTGGCTATAAACCACTATCAGATAACAAGAGCTCATAGGCAATAAAAACTAGCTCCTCTTAATTGCAATTAATGAAAACAATAAAAAAGAAGTTCAATTAACGTATTCAATAAATCATCTTACACAAATTCCATGGCTATGTTAAAAGCCTCTAAATTAATATGCATGAACTAAGTTAATACACACAAATTTGATGGCGCACATCTAGCCGTTTCTTCAAAGAGTAAATTACTATGGGCAATGAAATAAATTCAGAACGTTACTAAATAACGTTTCTTTAATTCAGTAAGTATAATAACACCAACTAAAACTTTCTTTGTTTTCAATGTAACAAGCTCTCTCATCTTAAAATCAAGTATTCCACTTATATATATTGGCAGCGTAATTTTTTTATTTTGTCAGTGTAATTTAACTTGTTATAACAAAGAAAGAAGGAATTCTGCGAGCATGGAGCCCTTAAGTATTGTTGCTTTCACAGGTGGAATCATTGGACAAATAGGAATTCTTCTACTTTGGTGTCGACCTATCTACAATTGTGTAAGGAGATTTGTTGATTGCCTCAGAAACCCACGACCTTTACCTCCACAAGAAGAAATTAATAAAAAGATCTTTAATGCTTTGAAAGATCGTTTCATCCCTGATACAATCTAGAGGTTGATCTAGTGGGTTCAGCTGGATCCATTGAATTATGTATGCATGTCCAGAAAAACATTTAACATGCATATGTATAATAAAATTAGTACTTAATTTGAACTATACTGACTCTAGGTCAGTGGCGTACACAAGATTTTGTGCAAGTGGTGTCGGCCTATTGTCACAATTCGACTTGTTAATGGGGTAATTTGGGTAATTTGTGTGTAAGACTATGATGATTGATGAGTTTAAGGTTTTACACTTTTACTTCCGGTCTAAATTTGATATTCACTTTTTTGTTTATTTTCAAGTAGTGTTTGGAATAATACTATTTTTGTAAGAATATATTTACACACATAAAAAACATTTCTGCAAAATTATGTCAGATTAAGGACACCTTCTTTCTAAAGAATGTTTTCGCCAGTGCTACATCTTAAATTTCACGTGTAACGAAAACAAGAAAGTTGAAAACTCAAATTCTATCATCATCTAGAAACTATCAGATTATTTTAAAGATAATTATTTCGTAGTAAGTGGAATTTAGTATCCTAAAATATTATTTAAGTACCTTTTTATAACAAATTAAATTGTATTGATCGTGTTTAGAATAAACCCATAATGATATTGTGTAACAAATGAACAAATTAAGTTCACTTGGCGTAGGAGGAATTAAACATAGTGTAATGGATTAACAGTAGCGATATATGGCATCCCATTTTATTCAAACATCAACATACAAATCTGCATATACTTTGCTTGAATTCTTAAAGACTATTGTCGCAACCGTATCGAATTATACAAAAATACATAATTTTTGGAGGATCGCACACATATCAAATAATAATATTGAAGAATCTGAGTACCATAATCACCAACACAGATGATTAATTGTGTTTCAAGAACAGCAACAACAGACCCTTTCGTGGCAGCAGAAACAGCAACACAACGCGAACATGCTGCATTTTCAATTTATAAAAGTCCCACAAAATAAAAAACATTAGAACACGATACTTATGTATCAATCAATTATACATCAATCTCAAATTAGTTAAGAGCGAATTCAACATTCAAAAGTTCACTATAGTTACACTATGGGGTCGTTTGGTACGAAGACAAGTAATGCAGGGATTATTTTTTATCAAGTGTTTGGTTCATTGTATTAAAAATTAGATATACAATGTATAATCTAAGCTTGTGTTTGGTTTCAAACTATACAAAATCTTCTTTACAATTATACCCTTGAATATTTATGGGATTTTCTATTTCATGTAATTGGGAAAAGGGTTTGAGGGGTAGTTTAATCATTTTAGGGGTCTACCGAGGAAACCAAGGGATTCCTTATACCAAGTTTAACTATACCTGGATAAGTAATCCATGTATTAGGTATGATTAAATTGAATTGAGTAATCAAACATTGTATTGGATGGACTAAATTTTAATATAAGGACTATTTTGATTAGTACAGCCTATCAAACCTGTTTACACTAGCCGTCAATTTACTGCAACCTTTCCTCTTTTATTCGATTTGGAACTGGCTATGCTTTTTGTACATAAATGAATTTCAGTACATGTACACTTAGTAAGCGTTTGGCCATACATAGTATTCGCAAATAATATTCTTGTTTTTCGGTTTCGTCCATTATTTTAAGTTCAACTTGAAATAGAGAATTTGAAATTAAAAAACTGGTTCAAACTAGAGTGTTTCAAGTATAATAATTAATGGTCTTTACTCAAAGACGACAACTTTTCTTTTCAGTAATATTCAAGTCCAAACAATAATTTCAACTTCTAAATACTCTTGTCCTACATACCAGAAAATGTTTTTGAAAAAGAGGATCCGGGATTTATGTAGCTCTACTACTTTTTTCTTAAAAAAAAAAAAAAAAAAAAAAAAAAAAAAAAAAGATGAAAACTTACTTTAAAAAATAAAACAGAAAAAAGAATTGATGAAGAGTTAAAATACAAACCAAGCATAGAGGCACCCCTTTTCTTCACGACGGCTTTGGACATGGTCATAGTATGACATATTTTGATATTTTGGAGGAGCTTCCATTTTCTTTCTTCTTCTTTCTGTGTTTTTTCCCTTTGCTTTATTTTTTTGTGTGAAAATATGGGGAAGGTTGCTAAAATAAAGAATGTGAAGTTGATAAGAAATATTAAAGGATTAGAGGTGCATAATTAATGTTGGGGGCCTAAGGAAAGTAGATGGTAAGTTGTCTAATTAATAAGTTCAGAATTGCACACCTCTACTATTTCACTAGATACCTTGTTATGGCAAAATTCACGTCAATTTGTGCACCTTTACTATTCTACCGGGTTCTTGTTATCTTCTATCAGCATGTGTCATAAGTAACTTCGTAAAAAACGTATGGGCAGAGAGCTATATATAGAGGCCGAAAGGTGGTTAATTGAAAATCCTCTGCTGGAAAATTATATTTTATTGTATATATAGGTCAAATATTATCTTTTATAAACATTAATTATCTTTTATAAACATTAATTCTTGAACACGCTTAGCGAAAATTCTAGCTTCACAGCTGCCAACAAAACTTTAGACAAATAGTAAAAAATCTTGCAAGAACTTAGAACTTAAACCTTGATTTCTCATAATTTTCACTCATTGATTACGGCTCATAGTTTTTTTGGTGGTTTTACTTTCTGTCTTCTGTTTTCTTCACTTTTTTTAATGGGGGGTGGGGAAAGTACAACTATGCAAAGTGTATAATACAACTAGACAACAATGATCCAAACTTGTGCTGTCCATGTATCCTGACATATATATATATGACCCTAGTGGGCTTTTGAGGTACTCACATTTTCACGTCTCTTTGAGATTGTAGTTTAGAGCTAAAGAGTTAAAAGCAGTCAAATAGCTATTTGCTTATAACCTGGTAGTTTATAAAATTGAACTAAATGCATTGTTTCTCACAAGGTTATTTTCAAACACGTTTTGCATGAGGTGATGATGATGAGGGTCAATTAATTGAAATCCAAGTCATCCCTCACAATACGTACAATTCCAAATATAGGAGTTCTTGGATTTGATATAGAACTAAAATATATCCTCAACTACATCTCAATCTCAAACTAAATAAGATCAACTATATAAATCAGTTGTATCCAATATTCTAGTATGTTAGATCAGCTGCAGACGCGAAGGCAGATTCAAACTTTTAAGTTTATAGATTCCAGACCACAACCGTTTTTTATTTATTGAATTCTGGATAGATAATATGAGGTGAGTTTCTTAATCCAAATACAGGGTTTGGGCAAACTACTGAGTTATGCCAAACTTGTAACTTCAACAGTACATCTACCCATATGCATACATCAACTGTATTAAGAGAATCATCTTGATTGTTCATTTTTAGACTGACTGCTAATTCACAACTCTCCTCTTTTATCCGAGCATGTTTTGTACAACGTAAGATTTAGTTATTGAACTGGATAATTTTTTTTTTTTTTTTTTTTTTAAAGGACCTAGCATATAACTAGTGGTTTTAGAGTTGCTTATTATGGTCGGGAATTGCCTTGCCCTTTCAATGGGCCCTACACGCGCGATTTCATTGCAGACAACAAGAAATATAGCAACCTTGCCACATGATCTACACTTATCTAAAGGTCTCGGGTTCGAGCAAATAGGAAGCACTTTTCCCTTCAATAAAACGACACAATTTCCGATTAATCAGACCAGTTCACAAGCAATTACCACCCTCTCCCTCATCTAAAATACAAAAACATACAAAAGAAGTTAAGTCCTATTTGACTTTGGTAGTTGCAAGAAAAAAGAAAGAAAAAAAAAAGCAAATGACTTGGCAGACTTGCTAACCTGCAAAACCAAAACCGCTAAAGCATTCTTTTGATCCTGGAAAAAATAATCTCTTCATATTCTTGAGAGGAAAAGCATACTAAGATGATCTCGAAGAGTATATTGACGCGATTCGAAAAAGAAAACAAAAAAAAACTGTGATGTAAGTGAGTTCAACCAAATGACTTTTCTTTTTTAAAAGCCAAAAGAATAAGTCAATGGAAGCTAGTCACTTAGCACAGCTATAGAAAATAGTGAAATGTGAACATGATGCCTTGTGGCATCCTATATACATCCATATTCAAGACACAAAATCCATACACTAAAGAAACAAACATGCATGTTTCTTTTTCTTTTTTCACGAAATAAAAAAACAGCGTGAATGAACTAAAATACTCCTTTCTATCGATCAACGATCAGATTAGCACGAAACGAGACAGGTGGCAGGTTTTACCAGACCTGAAATATTAGAAGGAACGGAAACAGGTTCGTAATTAGCGGCAATTTCTAGGCGCTCCCACGTTAATCTTCGTCTCTCGGCTGCTACATTTGACTTTGAATTTTCTTCTTCAAGCTTGCTTTGGCAGTCGAGTACGAGCTCTTCATCCATCTCAGAAAAGACTTTTCTCACATTTTGAGTCAAATTAAGAACTGCTTTGTTCCAGTGGTTCTGGCTGTTCCGGTCTAAAGCTGAGATAATAATTGGCATGATAACATGCCTGTTATGCATCACAAGGTTAAGGACGTTATCATTGTTCCACAAGAAATGTGCTCTTTCAGCCACCTGCAAGTTTTGTTAAAAGAGGCAGAATAAGGTAATCGTTGCAATCAGTCAATTGTATGAACAAGTTCTCTGCATTTGGAAGAAGAAGAAAACAGAAACAAGATATTATCAATTCCCAACTCTTGTACACCCCTTGCAGTGCAGCCCTTCCCGGAACCTTGCGTGAACGCAGGATGCTTCGTGCATAGGACTGTCTATTTCTGTAGAAGAAAAGGGAAAACAAAAAGGACATCCCGGTGCACGAAGCATCCGGCATTCATGCAGGGTCTGGGCAAAGGCCGCACTGCAAGGGGTGTAATGTAGGCTGCCTACTCTGATGCAACCACTACACCTCAATCCTAGCTGCGGACGGCTATAACATATTCTATATAAGTATATCTACTCTGCTCCATTCGGATACATTTTATTCCAGTAATCTTTAAAAAAGAACAAAGGATTATGCATCTTTTATGTCAGAGGTGGGATAAATAAAGGAGTTAGCCTCTCTTGGAGGAACTTGGAGTTTCAAAGCTTTGGCAAAGTAAGGATATTACGATAAACAAGATGAAGAGAAGGCCCTTTCAAGGGCAAGAAAATATCCCTCAAAGTGATAAGAGATGTAGAATGTTGATGAAGAGATAAAACATAGCTGGCTCTTGCACACAGATGGACTAACAATACCTAGGACCTTGTGTCAGAGGATTAAGATTCTTTTCATAACTGTGATATTCAGGCCAGCTAGCGTGCCTCGACTAATTCCATGGGGTACCTGATACCTCTCACCAGCACAAGCACGAGGTAACTTTGTCCACCAAAGTTGCTTGGATGGGAAGAAATCACATAGTGTTTTGCCTCAACTGGAATTTGAACGTGAGCCTCGACTGGAATTTGAACGTGAGACCTCATGGTTCTAAACTCACTTCATTGACCACACCTTTGGGTACAGGATTAAGATTTTATTCAGTTTATATGGTTATGATGCTAGGTACAGTGTGAAAAGCTTCTCCTATATAGCTCTACTTCAAAAGGATGAAGAAAACCCATCTGCAGTTGCTTACTAGGAAAAGAAAATGTTGTTAATTCTACTGATAAGAAAACTTTTATCTTCCAGAATTTATCACATAAATTCATTGAAAAAGTTCTCAAAGAGAGGGTGTGATAAACTGGTAAGATCCCAAAATCCAACTTCCAATGTTCTTTTATTTTTCCTTTGACAATATATGACAAAAAATTTAATGCTCATTGACATCCTAATCTTCACAAACCACACTTTAAAGTTGTTGACACAACATTTGAAGTTGAAGTTAGCATAACCTTGAACTATATAATAGAATTTGCAATTTCTCTACCATACATATGAAATCATTGGCTCCAGTTCTGTCAGACTGATACATCACAGAAACCACTTCGATTATGTATCTTTGTTGGCGCGTACACCTGCTTCTTTTGCGTGTGTGTGTGTTGGGGAGGGGGCTATAATACAAAGACTAAAATACTATTAAATTACCAATTGAAATGTACATAACTACTACATGATGGAACATACTTGGAGATGTGGATCACAAGACTTTTAGAAACTTAAGAAATTATATTTTGCAAGAATCTGAGTCTAGAACCTGAGAATTTTTCAAATGTATAATAAAGGCTCAAAGAGAACATCCGAAAGTTATACAGCAAGAATCTACAGAGGTCATAGCAGAGCTAGATTCATGGTAAAAGTGGATGAACTAAATTGCTGAAATAACGTCGAACTGGAGAAGTAATTTTCTCACAAAACCCAACTGAGCCTAACTGGTCAAAAAATTCTTTGTTGGGTTTGAGCGTATAACAAACTTAGAGGAAATTTTCTCCAGTAGCTTTTGCTTAGACCTGTATTTGTACAAGAAATTCATAAAATATGTATAAATATCTAATTGTTAATCCAATAAGTAAAACGATTATTGGTTCGTTGGCAAGTTCAGAACCCATAAAGTTCAAATCCTTGGTCTACCTCTGTGAGCAACTCCCGTTTGCTTTTCTTTTTTTATGACATGGGAACCCGCAGCCGCAACCCTTCGGGTGCGCACAGGGTAAACTCAGCTCCTGTGCAATAGCTCGCAAACCACACAGGAGAGATAACCGCACTAGGCAAGCCCCGTGTGACGAGCTCGGCCTAGAAGGCAAATCCCCTGCTGTCATAGGCAGGGGGTTCCGAAACTGAGACCTCCATTATGAAAGCCCCATGCTCAACCAACTGAGTCACCCTAGCGGGTACTCCCATTTTCTTTTCTCCTAGAGACCTACTTCCTGACCATGCTAAAAGGGCAGCTCGGTGCACTAAGCTCCCGCTATGCGCGGGGTCCGGGGAAGGACCGGACCAGAAGGATCTATCGTACGCAGCCTTACCTTGCATTTCTGCAAAAGGCTGTTTCCACGGCTCGAGTCCGTGACCTCCTGGTCACTTCCTGACCATGCTAAAATACTTATATTAAGAGATGTGTGTTTTATTTCTCTCAATATCAATTTTTTTTTTTTTTTTTTTAAAAAAAAAAGTTACTTACCTCGAGAGAGTTTTCATGTCTATGATCTTACTTTTTTTTTTTTTCCCCTTCTCCACACGATTATTTCAAAATTCAGAGAGTGATCACCAATATGTTCAAGAACTAAAGCGCTGATGGACTGCGCAGCCTAAGGGAACCTGCTCGTTGAAGGAATTTCTTAAACAGGGCTCATGATCACAGTATACATCTCAACTTAAAGATTAATATGTCAAGTTATTTGAAGCAGTATTACAGGTAGACGACATCAAAAAGGAATATATTTTGTAATGCTTAATTTTGCCAAGAAGTAAGCACTAAGGATCCATTAAATACCACAATCATTCCCGCCATAAAAATGGATGTCAGAGTAGGTCATTCTGAATTTGGCATCTAACTTTTCCAATACCAAAATAAATAAAAAACTAGTCTTAAAATCATTACCAAGCAAATTGGTTTCTCCCGACACTCTAGTATTTAGGTACTCGGGGACTACAGGAGAAAAGGTAAGAAAAGGAAGGACAAAGGTTCCCTTATCTCAAAAAATATTCAAGAGAAGAACTATCATCCTATCTATAAGTATGTCATATAAATGGGAAAACTAGTTTGCGCTTTCCTATCACTTAAGGGGTCGTTCGGTTGCTGGTTAGAGTTATGCAAGGTCTAGTTATTCATGTGGTATTAGACTATTAGTTACTCAATCTTCTACCCTGCATAAAATAATACATAGATTCCCACATAACTTATACTCCCTCCGTTTCGATTTGCTTGTCTTAGTTTGACTTGGCAACGGAGTTTAAGAAAATGAAGTAGACTTTTGAATCTTGTGGTCTTAAACTAAAGATGTGTGTAACGTACCAAAATGCAAATGCCCAATCTTGTGGTCTTAAATATGCCGTGTAGGATGTTAGGTATAAAGAGTTACTAAATATGGAAACTGACATTCTTTTTTAAACAAACTAAAAAGAAAAGAAAGAAAAAACAAATTGAAACAGAGGGAGTACAGTACATGTATTAGTTATGCGGAATTGTAAGTTGGTAACCAAACACCTTTACTTGGCTATGCATAGTTCTAATACATGAATAACTCCCTTCCTAACCAGGAGCCAAACGACCCCTAAAATGTCCTATCTGACCTGCTCAACCAACACCACCACCCGCCCCCAGCAAAACATAGTGTATAGAGAAAAGAAAAAGAGTAATAGCCCAAGAAACATATCAATTTGATTAAGAAATATTACCTGGAAATGGAAGCTGTTAAGGCAATAGCCTATACGGCGGAACAACGGCACCATAATCTTCTCAAACTCTGCAATACTGATCATTTCCAAAATCTCTTCCAATTCACTGATGAACATCAATTGTTTCTGGCTACTTGTCACTGGCCAATACCTCAACAATCTCGTTATCACTACGCTAGCCAGATTTTGCTCCTTCTCTATGAACTGAACGACACAATATGCTAATTGTTGATGATAAATACCCAAAGATTTCGGCTTGTGTAACGGTATCAAGGCCCTGGAGAAAAACAATCTGTGCTCTTCCTTTAATGGTAAAGCAAATCCACTAATTACACTTCCGAAAACCTCCAGAAGCTCGGCGATCCCATTATGTCTTTCCGTCTCGAAAGCGAAACGATAAAAAATATTGCTTACAGCTTTTCGGATTAAAGGCCTGTGCATCATGAACTTCCCGTAAAGACGATGGAGTATCGATTTCAAGCATTCTCTTTCTCTCGGGTCCTCAGAATCAAATAGGTCAAGTAATTTCAATATGAAAGTATGGTCAACGTATTTCTTAGCAACTTTTGCATCAAGAGAACCTTGCCCGATAACGCTTAGGAAGAAATCGTACACAAGTTGTAAATGACACCAAGCCGGATCAAACATCGGTTCTTCATCTTCACTTTCACCACGAGATGCGAAATACTTGGGAGGAAAAGTTCTGAACAGGTTAACTGAACACATTTTACACACCGCGGAAATTGCCGATTCCGTGAACCTCCCGGATCCCGAGGCGACGAAATCGTTCAGTTCGAGCAAAACTTGTCGTTTCAAGTCCTTCTCCGCGGAGTCTTTATCAGGATCATTGAAATCATAAAGTGTACAGCAGAGATTCAACTTGCTTACGAATAAGCTTTGCTTCTCGGCATTATTTGACACATCTTTAAAGGGCACATGTGGGGCCACAGACTCGCCAATGCTCGCAGGAAAAATTGCTGTCGACATTCGTTTTACAACGTTCAGCCTGTTTGCTATGACGGTGCAACTATTGGTAAATTGAATTCCGTTACCCCCCAAGTTCGAGGTGTTGTTGCAGGAATTGCTTCCTGATGAATCGAATGAATCACATTTTGATGATGATTTCCTAGGAAGTTTTGCAAGAATTTGCTTAAGCATATTAGCGGATCACTCCAAGTTGCAGCAAAGACTAAACCTAATCCACACTCCAGAACAATCTGCCTATTGACATTCCATGAAAAAAAAAAAATCAGAAAACACAGCAGGAACCAACAACTTTGAAGAAAATAACAGATCTTGTGTCAAACATAAGCAGAATGTTTAGAAGACAGCATTATTATCAGAATTATATCTTAAATTCACATATCAATTTTTTCATCTAAAAACTCATTGGAAAAGATTATCATTCCCAAATCCACCTATTTACAGTTGCACAAATCTTAGATCTGGGACATAATTCACACTAAAAAGGATTAAATCCTAGATCACTACATTCATAGGCCAAAAAAGTAAGCAAATGAGGCAATTAAAAAAAAAAGATGTATCTTTATTCAGCACTATCAACTAAAGTTGAAGTCTTTAACCAAAACTACTCCAACAATTATCCAAAACCCCCCATAAAAGGATCAAACTTGAGCAATATCATAGCATTTGAAGCAAAAGAATAAAAAGATTTATCTTTATTCACAATTTGCAACTAAAAATGAAATCTTTAACCAAAAACTACTCCAACAACTACTCAAAAACCCAAAAAAGGATCTAACTTGAGCAATATCATAACATTTTTCATAAGATCTGAGAGAAAGAGTAAGAAAATAGAACCTGGGGTTTTGTTAGTCTGCTCTGAAGTTAAAGCAACTGCTCACAAATACTCCAACAACTATTCAAGAAACCAATAAAAAAGATCACAACTTGAGCAATATCATAGCATTTCTCATAAGATCTGAAAGAAAGAGTGAAAAATAGAACCTGAGGTTTTAAAGTTAAAGCAATTGCCCACAAATACTCCAACAACTATTCAAAAAAAACAATAAAAAGATCAAACTTTGAGCAATATCATAACATTTCTTCAAAGATCTGATAGACAGAGAGAAAAAATGAACCTGGGGTTTTGTTAATCTGCACTGAAGTCAAAAGAATTGCACAAAAATGGAAGCTTTTTGACAGTAATACTAATAAGAGAGAGTGTAGAAGAAAGAAAAAACAGGTAATGGTGGCAATCACATCATGTCTTTCTTTTTTAACTTGGGATTGAAGACACAATGATGAGTTTTTGAGGAGCCCATTTTATTTTTTCTTTCTTTCTTTCTTGATTATACCTTTAAACTTGATATCAAGAAAAGAAAACACACACACACACTACTACTACTACTAATGTGTTTCAAATTCTTGTTTGTTCTTGTTTGTTCATGTCCTAATAACTAAAGTACTAGTACTACTAAAACTATAATACTAAGTACTAGTACTACTAACAATGGCTTCTCTTTTTTTTTTTTTTTTTTTTTAATTTGATTTGATGAGTGTTTTTACATAATTTAGTTCTCCTCGATACAAGTGCCACAGGTTGAATGACTCAGTGGCATCTTCACAGAAATTGCCGGCATTAGATGGTGACTGTTATGTACCCCATATTATTATTATTTTTTCCCAACATTATTTACTTTGTCAAATAGTACTGTTGGTTTCACCAAACTGTAAAAGCACTGCAAGATTTATGGATGGATATTTTTCTTACCTAATGTTTGGTATCATTACATTCTATCCAAAAAAAACTTAGTGCTTGTAACTTTTAATTAGAGATGAAGATCATATTCATTTTATAAATAATCTTTAGTGATGAATTTGGAAAGGAGCATAAGGAACCTACTTCTACTATATTACTATATATGGATATGAGATAGATTGACTCACATACTAGTTATACAACAACAATAACATATTGAGTGTATTCACACTTTAAGTGTCGATTTAGCCGATAAAAATGAAGATAGAGAGAATGTTTGGAAGATCGAAGCAACCTTTAAATTTGAAAACTCTTAACATAATAATATTCATCATTTTAAAACTTGAATTTGTTTTAAAATTTTGAAATTTACGATTTACATATATATTTTTTAATATTTATGTGACATTTTAAAATTTAGTACTCATTGATATAGGATGCGCACTCAATGCACGCATAAAGAGATTAATACTTAAGAAAGAGGAAGTAAAAAGAGCCAAGAATTAATTAAAGCATAAAAGAGTTAATTTGGATTAACAAAGAATAGCAAGTTAAAAGAATTAAAGATACAAAGCTGAAAAAGTATAGATCGTGCATAAGGAAGAAAAAAAAATCATGGTACGACAAGTTAATCTTCACATCGCAAGAATGTTATAACTCTTTTGTTCTTGGGGTGGCAAGACTTATATATATTTCATTTCTTATACATATCCGCATATATATAGCGGTCACGGTGCCGTGGCATCCCCATCCATCCACGTAAAAATTATATAGCAAGATACGAAAATTATAATTATATTTTATTGATATCATGGGGAGATTGTTACACATGAATTTATTAACTTTAAAAGAGAATTTTTATCTTTAAATAATTTAGTTCAGGCATTAATATTATAGGTATTCTTATTTCATATTTTGTTTTGTAAAAAATAATATACATGTTGTCGCCTAATTTAATGAATATGTTATTTAGTACCGCCAAACAAACGCTATATTAGTTATGCTGTGATTTTTCTTCTAGCATGCGACTAACCAAACATTATATTATCTATATGAAATTTTATTTTTAACATTAATTATTTTAAACATTAGAGCAAACGACCCTTTAAATTATAAATCTTGATGGTGGAAGATTTTCACCAAATACTAAAAAACTATCCGCCATGTCTTGGTGGTAAGAAAGGTTAAAAATTCTATTTTTTGTTTCTTTTCTTTTTCTTTTTCTTTTTTTATAACTTTTTTACCATAGGTAATTCTCCATATATAAGTAATAGTTTTATATCTATTCACTTAGTCAAATTCAAACTTTTATATATTTGAATCTCCCTCTATTTAGAGAACCACTTTGCAGTTGACACGATCAGCTCGTGATTTAATTTCACAAGATTCTTGTTAGTTCTAACTTTTCCCTTTTAAGTTCAACCACAGAAGTAATGAATATTTATACTCACCAAATCTATAAATTAATTACTACTATTAGTTTAGGTTTGCAAAGTTGGTTTTGTTGTCGCAGTCCCTTAAGCTTACTAGTAAGTTTTATTTAAACATTCGAACTATGACCTATTTCAATTGAACACACGGGCACATGATAAAATGTTACTATTAGATACTTTCGGCTTAATATTCGGAAAAAAAATTGTGTTCGTACGTCTATTACGTAATTACGTTAACCACATATATTGTACCTTTTTGCGTGTTTGTTACATGTGCCGAAAAATATTTTCCGAAATTAAGTAAATATATGTTTGGTTGCTGAAATATATTATTTTATAGTATCAAAGTATGTTTTGTTTTTCCTCTCTCTTTTTGCTTTTTTGTGTGCCTTGAGTAATCATAGAAGCGTGGATAAACGGAATGAAGATTATATCACATCAATGTTCCAAAACAAATGTTTGTGTCGGAGTACACTTTTTTACTTTGCTAAAAGATCCAAATTAGTCCCAATACATTGTAACTCAAATCATGTGTAATAGCTAGTGGATTACATGTTGGAGCCTAATTTTGTGTCTCATGAGTCAAGAGATTGACTAAATTGTTCCATTATGTTTGGTAGGTTCAAAGTGATCCTTTAATTATGTTCTTAAGCAATTTTAATTCTTTAAAAACTGTTAAAAAATGACCATTTTTTGCCTCCCTCCAATATTTAACAAATTTTGATTGTTTAATTTCATGGTTGTTGTGAATAATTTCTAACATAAACTCAAATGTGGAGGTGTAGTTTTTACGGTCTGTGCTATTTTTAGTATATTTTTTAAGTTTGCTACAACTTTTTGAGGTGTTGTTTTTGTTAATTTTTATCTATATTTTGTTTTTTGGATGCAGTATTTTGATGTTGCAGTTTTCGAATTTGATGGAACTCTCGGTGCTCCTGGTCTTAAAAAAAAAAAAATCATGATTTTCAGAAAACCTAATAGGTAAAATTTGTTATATTTGAAGAGACTAAAAGTGTTCACTTTTGATTAACTTAGATGATAAAAAAAATGCTCAGAAATATAGATAAGGAACCACTTTGAACCTACCTCCAAACATATGGGACTATTTTTTTCATTTTCTCCTTGTGGGTCATTGTATCTTTTGTTTTGTTTCTGCACTTTTCATTAAACGTGTATTTAGTTATTATTAGTTTGGTTTTGTTGATGTCAATTTGACTGTTTATGCTTTTTAATTTACTTTTTTGTTGCGGTGATAATCATTATTTAATTTCTTTAATTATCGATAAATAACTTCATTTAGTTTTAGTGCAAGAGTTAGAATATCAATTTGTTGATTAGGAATATTTAAAGCTAATTAACAACTCACATTATTGCTTGATTGTTATAATGTCATCGTCCTCGTGTCTTGATAACTTTATTTTGAATGTTAGCATATAGTATTAGGTACTGAATGTTGATTTTCATGTTTGCCTTTAACGTTAACATTGATTTCCAACTTAATACTAAAAATATGAAATTTTAAAAAAAATAACGAACATCACCAGGAATTATGGTAGGATGGATAACATTTCTTTGCCCTTAACCAAAGTTTTGAGTTCGCGGCCTGGGTTTGGAAAAGATTTTGGTAGGAAGCGCTTCTCCCTTTAATGCGCGTTACACAGTGCGGATCCGAATTAATCGGGACCACAATGTGAGTACTGAACACCGGTGAGAATTCAAGAAAAAATTGATCAACCAACCAAAGATTGTATTTTCAATAAAAACAATAAGGGCCAAGATAACTAGTAATCAAGGGTGTGATCTAATAGTCGATAAAGTGAATGAAAATCTTGAGAGTGGGTGAAAATCTTGAGAAAACCGCTAGACGGATTCTTTTCTTTTATCTAAGTTTTGACATATAGAATTATTCATTTTTTTTTATTGGACGATAGTAAGTATCTCTGTAATCCTCAAGGTGCATGCAAATTTATTTGACATCACCATTTTACTCATTTTTTAAAAGATCATATGATTGGTACTGAATAAGAAATTCAAGAACAATTGATAAAACAATAAAATTAGTATGGGCAGCTGAACAAAACTAGATAAAAACTGCAATCAAACTGTCACTTGTAATATCTTAAAAAATAAAATAAAAAAGGGTCTAATTAATTATAGTAACTTCCGTGATTGACCTAATTTTAATTTCTAGTCAATATTTTTTTATTCTTAATATTCTCACCCACTCTGGCTCACTTTTGCATGTGACAAATGTACCAAAAAGAGCAAATAGCATGTGAGAAGGCTAATTTGGATATTGTATTATTTTTCACAATTAAGACAAAGTTAATGAATTGTTCCCTACTCATGTGAAGTCTCATGGTTGACACATTATTTTGTTCAAGATTCTCTATTTGTTTACTTAGATAATATTATAGAACATGGCCTTTGGCTTTATCAACTTTTCTCCACCGCACATTAATTTCCATCCTTTTGTTTGAAGACAAAATTAATTTAACCAAAAGTATTTTGTCAGTTGACAATAGAGGCCTCTTTCTTTTAAATGGATTAACTTTTAGATTGAGAGATTGAAGTAGTTTTTTTTTTTTTTCCTTTAAGATCCTTACTAGACTTTACTAATAAAAAATTATGAAAAGATTTCTAAAAGTCAATAAGCATATGGACAATATTTGGTTGAAAATTATATATGACAACCATGGCGATGAGGACGGGTTAAAAAGAATGATTGGAGGTAAGCTTCAAAAAACATGGGCATAGGACTCATTAGGCGAATTCACATCGAAATAGAAGAAGAAAATAAAGAACATTATCGGACATACCACAAGTTCGTATAGCACATGTGATTTTGGGCTCGACGATGATGTAACCTAAGGAACAAATTCGTGAAAAATATTAGAGGTCAAAGAGGTCATGCATATGATAGGCTTGGATCGGTGATAAATATTGTACGGGGCTAGGACGCTTCTGTTGGGCTTTAAAAACATGAGGTTTAAAGATGAGCATAGTAAGAATTGGGAAATGGTGGGAATAAAATGGAAAGAAATGAAAGTTAAACAAACTTCATTTCTCAAAGGCACTTTGTCCCTCATTGGTGGGCGAAAACACTTCTTATGTGGTTATATATAGAATCATTTCTTCTAATTCTTAAAGAGTTGAGAAGAGGGTCTCCCCTCGCGACGTCGTCGCTCGAATTCAGATTCGGGTTCAGTCAAATGATCTGATTGATTGATATTGTTTTTGGTCAAATGATCCAAATTCCATTATTTATTTTCCGAAATTTGGATATTTTTCCCACCAAATCTTAAATGAAAAATTGAATTATTTAATTTCCCAAACGGTAATATCAATACCGAATAGACACAACACTTTACGAACAGGCATGTCCGCACCTGTTGATACCTAGATGTTCGGCTATAAATTTCGAGGCATCGCCTCAATTTTTTACTACTCAAAATTTATTGCCTTTTACTCTCCTCTCACTCTTGCATTCTGCATCGTTTTCAAAAGTGAAAACGTAAGTGTCCGGTGTGATTTGTTGCTTCCATTTTTAGCTCGCTAAAGTTCTGTCATTTGCATTGCCGCTATTGCAGAATAGTTTTCCGTTCTATCCTGGGAGGAATTAATCCATTAATCTTGTCAACTGTGAGGGGATTAAATTTCTTAAAGATACACAAGAAACTTGTGGGCTCGAAAATTTTCTAATTCTTCTAAATTTCTACATTTTTTCTATTTTTTGGGTTTTTGAAACAATGATTTTAGTAAATTACTATTTTGAACACAGAAAGATAACAACTTTCTCACATACGGTGTGATAAACCTCAACGACGACATTGGATCCTTTAAAAAAAATATGAAATGCCTATACGGAGGGTGAGTCAGAGAGGAGTTGAGACAACATTGAATACTTAAAGAAAGAAAATGAAACGCCTATGACAGAGGGCGAGTCACAGAGAGTGGCAGGTGAAGTTAAAAGTTCTTTTAAAAACAAAAACAAAAAACAAAAAAAGGAGCATCCTTCAATTATAGAAGTACATCTCCCATAACTTATTCTAAATCCAATTACCTGTAAAGTTGATGATCTGGTTCCACTTTTATGATATACCCTTATCTATTAAAATTTGAACACGATTACAACCTTGATTGATAAAAAGATACTCACCCACCAACAAAAAAGAGAGGCCTTGTCACTAAAAGACAGAACAAAGGCAAAAAGATCCGGTAGTAAAAGTGAATTAGCTGAGAAGTATCCTTCTCCAAGAGAATTAGGCATGTTTAAAATAACAATGATTAAAAAAGGGGTGACATTCTTTTTTCAAATACATTCCAAAGAGATGAATACTTTTTTATATAAAAAAATTCGTTGAATTTTCATTTACTTGTATAACTGCAGTGTTCAAGCCAACTAAACACACCTCCACCAGCACAGTTGCTAAATAACCTATCTACCATTCTTTGCCTATAGATGTGAACCTGAGACATCATAATTCTCAGCTCACTTTTCATCTTATCCTTAAGATATATGCTTGTATAACCATAAAAATATCTTGACACGTTTCAAACCACAAGTTTATAGGATACTTTTGGTAAATATCAAAGGCCGTCAAATTCCGTAACCAATCAAACACTGCCATATATGCGGACGGAGGAAGTAACAAGAGGAAACTTCCATTCACTAAATTGATGACAAATGAGATGGACCACATGGCAATGAGAACAAATATAATGCATTACAGATATAAAGAATCGCCACAACAAATTAAAAAATGTTCCATTTGCTGTCCTGTTCAGCAATGCCATCTAGGCCAAATTTAATTGCCAGCAAGGTAAAGGGACAAAAGATAGGAAAGCTCCTGGAGTATTGGGAATGCTAGGGAAATAAGACATTAGACACAAGGACTATACTTACAATCACTGATAATTTCACTAATACCTAAAGGAAATAAAAGGATTAAGAGATAGAGGCAAGGAATAAAAAAGAAAAAAATGGGCAAGGGCTGAGAAGAGGATATATATATATAGAGAGAGGAGGGAAATATATAAAAGATCAAAAGAGCACAAGTAGGGGGATTCACAAACGATTGTGATATAGAGCATGCAGAGCACGGACACTACTTCAAGTCTCCAGCACTTGGAAGTAATGAAACTAAGCGACGTCTGTTGGGAATCCGCCCAGGCTCCCAATTCCATTGACAAGTTTTGGCCTCCACTCGGTCCGCCCCTTAACAACCTCTCCACCATTTTCGAGTCGAAGCACATGTTGACACTCAGTATTCCCAAAGTCCGGGAAGTCATCGACTCCATTGTCCAGAACAGAAGTCAGTGACTGCAGCACACTGTCCCTTCTGCACTCCCTCCGGTACTCTAATGTCATGGCAGCAAGCTCACAACCCTCGAGTATTTGCATTGGTGCACTCTGCATCCAAAGACATGTTCCAACAATTTGAGCCATGTGATATACCCAAGCAAAAACTAAATTACATGATGTTACCAAGATTTTGAAGCACTCAAGAGGAGAAATTTGGAATTATGCAACCCACTAAACACTTTATAGCCAACAATATCAGTGTGTTAAATATCCCAGAAGAATTATTAATACTAGTCTACTCTTATGACAAATGATTTATGCTTATGTTGATTTATGCTTATGCAAACAGTAAAGAGAATGAGCACCAAGGCCAGTCAAGTAGGAGATCAATGACCATCAAATATTTTCAGTACAATGCATATCACGCAGCTCACTTGGGTTCATTCAGCTTTCCTATTTTAGGTTGATAAAAAGATTTCATGCTCATACACCACACTATGATCACTACTACTCCTTCTTAAGGACAACAACGGAGAGGGGGGTTCACTTTTAAAATTAATTATTGTTAGAGAAAAATAAAGGATTAGCGAGACATTTTTACTTATCAGCTAGAAGACAGGAAAAACAATATTACTGTGCTCAATTACATAAACACTTTTTACCCTAAATTGGTGCACAATCCACAAGAGAAATGACGAATCTCCTCTGTCCAGACATGTATGTAGTAAGTGTTTCATAACTTATTATGCAAATGGCTCCTAACAGATATACACATCACTGGATATATGTCAGCTCTATCTGAAACACCTCAGGACATCCAATACCACCACAAATCCAAGAACTGTGGAAATTGGTTGGGTTAACGTGTGCACACACAATCTTTTAGTTTTTCTTTTCTTTCTGCCTTGTCCACACAATTTCAGAATATGATGAAACCTAAACACATCTATTATGCCACATACCCTAATTAAAAACCATAATATATATTACAAGAAATAACAGGGAAGAAAAAATTATTTTAGAAAAATGGAGGAAAGGGTAGAGGATTTACCTCAAGAATCCAGCCAATGTACTTGACATTATTAACATGCTGGTTAACATCCAAATCACTCCATCTTGGCTGTAAATTTCAACAAATCAGAAGAAAGTAAAAAGGATGTCCTTAGATGAGACAAAGTCACCAGCGATGAATCCTTCTACTTACAGTTAAACCAGTTCGAACGTAGTCTGCTGTTGTCTCGTCAAGTTTTGGTAACTTCCTGCTATCATCATCAATAACAGGAGGTGAATCAACAAAATAACCTTCAATTTCAGCCCGAGCCTCATCTGGTATTTTAGATAATCTCCTTGTCTCCTTGTTCATCATCACCCAAAGGCTGCAAGCAAATGGAAACAAAAGAAATCACAATTATGAAACAATGAATAGATCATCAGGTGTTTCATGTTTGGCTACAAAACATAGTGCAGAAAAGATTAGGAGCTATGACGTGGTCATAAAACAACCAAATCCAATGAGTGGGAACCATAAGATCATTTTACGTTAAAGATAACTGAATAATATGCTTCTACAAGTTCATTGTGTCAAAATTAAACCAAGCTGAAGTAGATTGCCCCTACCTGGAAGCTCTCATCAATACATCCCCTGTAGTACTATCGCGGACAAGCCAATCTCTCCGCATACCATTTTTCCCGGATGCAGCTACCCAAGTGTCCACTTGAACAACATCACCCCTGCGAAAAAGAAATCAGGCAAAAGATCCCCGTATTCATCTTTTCACACGTCAAAGAAACTGTGCACAGAATGTTTGAAATATCAATAGGAAGATCAGTAGGAACAATAAAGAACAATCTCAACAGATCCAAAATAGATTTCAGATCTTGAACTATACAACAAATGTAAGAAAACCTAATATTTCTCCTATGAATAGCCATAACTGTACACAACGGGGAAATTAAATGCTTAGTAGCTAGATGGCAAATAAGCAAAACAATCAACGATGCAAGTTACTTGGCACCTAAAAGAGTCTAACAGATTTATGATTATGAAAACAAGATTTTTCCCATTTAAATCGGTCATGTTCCTAAAGAGTTGACCGATATCAACATAAATCAATCAAATTCAACTTCATCGAAGTGATTCCTCATATCACACAATAGCAAAAGCTATGAAGATTAAGACTACATGAGAAAACTGACTTGAGGTTAAGCACCTTACACGATGTGCATTAGAAGAAGTTTTTATTAAATAAGAATAACAAATTCTGGATATGACACACAATCTCGAATTTCTTTAAGCATTGATCAACAAAGACAGTTTGAAAAACTGGTGAACTTCTGCTTAACCCTTTCTAGTACCTCAACAGACTTTATCTAATAGCACAACATATCAGAGAAGTAATCTCATCCATGTAAGAGCAGAAACTTACCAAGTAGGATAACGATCCACCACAACCTGCATTTTTGTAACAACCCAAATCAAATTTCTCTTGGACATTTCAGGAGTTGATCCGAACCCACCATGCATGAGTCCCGCGCTCTTGACATGGTTAAGAGCAGTTTCCTGCAGAACCAACTCAAGCTCGTTAAGGTATCAAAACAAGATGCTTTACAGCTTCAAGTCAATAATTCTTTACCAAATGGAAATGAAAGCCTAGAATACCTGTAAATGATTCATCATCGTTTCTATAGACGCAGTCCTGTCAGCCCCTATTTCATAGGACCTGATGCTGAAATTTTGACGGAAAACAAAGCCATCCTGCACAATCTTTCCTAATCCGAATGGATCAGCAAGCATATCAGGACGCTTAGGTTTCCAATCAAGCATCATCCATTGCTTCTCAGCAGCCAAAAAAATTGTAGTGATGGCAGCGAGGAGCATGCTCCAATCAGGCAACTGGTTGATAAAGGTCCTTGGATGATGTGAAGAAATCACCTCATCGTCCTTGAACCCATCCATAACGCCTACCTTTGTTCCATTCACCTTTGGAGGAGCTTGTGCATTGGCCTTAGCTTGTAGGCTCCCAAAAGCAGGCTTCTTAACGTTAAGCCCTCGTGCATCTATACTTCCAGGAAGACTTCCTCCTCCTAAATTTCCAGACGATTTTGCTCCAGAGTCAGGAGGTGGATTAGCAGCAGGGAAGAGTGCGCCAGTAGCAGCAGCGGCCATCATGATTAAAATATTATATACTGGCAAGTCAGTCTCCCTTTGTTCCAATTTATTGTGTGTGGATTCAGAACGAACACCAAACAGATCAAAGAGTGACACTGTTCTTCCTGCAACACCATATAAGTAACACCATATCACTGTATGTCCATATCAGCTAAAGAATTTCAAGAATCTAAAATTTCTTTGTGTAGCTAATGAAAAAAGCTTGGATTTTAATAGGTCCTAAAGGAAAAAAACTTTTGCAGCCCACAGAAACAACAGGTTTTGCTAGGCATGAACCATCCCCAAATGAATAATAAAGTTTCAGGTAATAAACGTTTGCAGCCTGCTGAAACAACAGGCCTATGCATGAAACAGGCTTTGACAGGCCTCAAATCAGTAATAAAGTTTCAGTCAATAAACATTTGCAGCCCACAGAAACAACAGGCTTTGACAGGTGTGAACCACAACCCCCAAATCAATAATAAAGTTTCAGGTTTTGAAACTTTCACCTAATAGCCTTATACAACTAATTAAATATCTTCAGTTCCATTTACTAGCACCTCTACAGATTAAACCGCTCAATCTTTCCACTGTCCCCTAGCAACCAAACCAGCAGCACAACAACAACAACAACAAAATACCCAGTGTAACCCCACAAGTGGGGGCTGGGGAGGGGAAGATGTACGCAGACCTTACCCTACCTTGGGAGGTAGAGAGGTTGTTTCCGATATACCCTCGGCTCGTCAAGGAAAAGCAATTCAAAGCAGTTCGGAAATAGAAATAACAGAAGCGAAGAAGCCATGGCCAACACAATTTCAAAAATTAAGAACATGAATGTCAAATTATAAGATTGGCAGCCTTCATTCTATTTAAAAATGGATAAAATCATTTCAAATATCTCAAAGAATATGTAAATAAAAATCACCCTCAATTCAATAAATCAGGATAAGGTAACAAAACCAGACAACAACAAAAAAAAAATCCTCAAAAACCTATACAAACATCCATTAAAACAAAATTCAAACATGTCCTATAAGAACAATAACAGATCTGAGCCTCCATTATTACACAAATTACAAACACAAAAATACGCGTTTTCGCCTACATACTACCTCCATTTTTCACCCATAATCCATATTAAAATCATCCAATACTTTCCATATCAACAAAAAATTCAACATTTTAAGGTTAAAAAAAAAAAAAAAAACCCACCTTTTTATTAAATAATGCTCTAAATACTTCACTCAAGTTCCAAACACAAAACCAAGCATTACATCAACAAAAAAATAAAAAATTTGAGGAAAAAAAAAAACACACCTTTTTTCTGCACAATAATTAGAAACTCTAATTAATATTATAAACACAAAAACAAGCATTTTCTTCCTACATTATTACACATAATATAATCCATACAAAAATCAACCAAAACCTTACAGATCAACAACTCTATACAAAAAAAAAAAAAATGAACAATTTGAGGTAAAAAAAAAAACGCACCTTTGTATAGCAGTGATAATTAATAAATAATATTGTAAAGACTTTACTTTTTTTGATCAGCAAACCCAGATCAAAAAATATATAAAGATTCAAAACAATTTTAGGGTTTGTGATCTTTGTTTTTGTTGCAAGTTGTGGTCCTTTTTATTTCTCTCTAAAAATAACAAAAAATTGTTTAAAAAAACAATTTTAAATTTTAAATATTTGAGAGAGAAAGAAGGGAATCTGGGTGGTAAGGGATAACAGTGTTTCAGTCACCTCTTTTTTATAACTATCCACCTGGCCCTTTTGCCCCTACTTTTTTGGTTTATTTACGTAAATGCCATTCTTCCTTCTTCTAGACATTTTTTTTTTTTTTTTTAAAAAAAAAAAATTTGGTCAAAAGAAACTGGTGTTTATGTTTACCTATATTAAAGGGAAAAAAAAAAAGGTTTTCTCGCTGGTGTTTGGTATGTGTATTGGGCAATATTAAATTTATAAAGTGCTTCTTAATAATGGCTATTCTAGACTCAGGCAGTAGAGCTCGAATTCGAGATTTTTCTGGTTAAGAATGAAGAAGTATTTACTCATTTCATCACAATCCTTATTGATACCTATATAAAATTAAAAAAAAAAAAATTGCTAGTGTCCGGTGTTCATATTGGGGCCAGGTTAAAGTTGAATTCGCGTGGAAAAGTTCAAGCGCTTCTGAAGGAAGGTAACTTCCTACTTAGACAGTAGATTTTGGATTTGAGACCTTTAGTTAAAAATTAAGAAGTGCGCATTCTCTTTGCACAGCCTTTATTGGTTGGAGCTTGACTTGTCTAGGATGCATAACACCCAAATAATCCCTCTAATACAAGACATATATCTTTTCTATCAAATTCATCACTTAACTATAATTAAAATATATATATATATATGTTTTCAATATTATGGTTAAATTACTTGATTTACTATAAATATCTAGTACGAAAATGTGTAATCTGTTTACAATCAGTTTCTATTTCAATTGGTAGTAGCTTTTCCTTGATACTAATAATTTTAGACCATATTTTAGAGCACCTATTTCAGCATATATATTTCCTTCTGCTTTTTTCTGCCGGTATTATCTTCTTCTCGTAATCCTTTTTGCTTATTTATTAATTATTCATTTATTTGGAAGAGGGCCTGTATAATTAACTTAACACGTGGTTATGTGTGCTAAAAGCCTATATTATAGTTGTAAAATTCAGAGGCAATAGAGTGGGAGCATTCATTTAATTTAATTTAATTTAAAGCATACTTAATTTGCTGGAGAATTTTGTTACAACTACTATTTTTCCTTATAGGGTATTATTTACTTCATACATCAAGATCATATAAGAAAAGGACATAGTTGACCTAAAAAAACTAATGTTGTGTCAGTAATAAGAGTTCTAGGAAGCCAGCCTATTTTTAGGTTTTAATTGCTTAATAAACCTTTTATTGTGAAAATAGTTTCCTAAATCAATTATTTTATTAGCAGAATATGATTTCGTATACGCAAAAATACGTTTGGTTCAAGCTATATTATGCTTAGTAATGCATAAGCAAAATATATTATGAAATACAAACTTGACAATTATGATTAAGTAAGATTATGTGTTTCGGGTTTAATTAATTACAAATTGTTGAAATTACACTAAGAGTCTTACACTAGTTGCATCGAGAAGAAATATATCCATTAATACCCCAAAGTATATAGGACATTGAATAATTCGCCTCTTCTAGTAAATTGTTCTCCCAAACTTTTGTTTAAAATTCTGTCTGATATTTAATTGCGTTTTACCGAATTCGAGAACTTGTGATTTAACACAATTAGGAGCAGATACCTGTTTAAAAAGCTCACTGATAGAACTTTTTTTTTTGAAAAAAGTTACTCCCTCCACTTAGTCATTTGCACACCCCTTAAGCAAATTCTAACTCCTAGATAAAAATATGTAATTTGACTAAACTACCTCTAACTAAATATGTATTGAGATTTGATCCCATAGCACCTAATAGGGGCAAACCTAGAAAAATAAAGTTAATTTTTTCTTAATTTGATAAGTAGACACTATTTTTTACTCAAAAAAAAGGCTAAATGGACACTTTTTTTTTATCCGGAGGGAGTATTTGTTTGGAACAACTTCAAACAAAAAGAATAAAAAGTAAGTTATGTTATATACTTTTGAGTTTTTCCATTATATATATATATATATAAAAATAAAAATAAACTTCTTGAAACAATAATTAGTTATACTCCTTCTGTCTCAAATTATTTGTCGTGGTTACTAAAAATAGTTGTCTCAAATTATTTGTCGTTTTAGGGATTCAAGGCACAATTAATTATTATTTTCCCATTTTACCCTTAGCAGAATTTTATCATTAATGGAGATGACACATAAATAGAATAAATATTCAACTGAGAGATTATAACTTAGACATAACTAAAGGTAAAGTTAGTCAAATATCCTTCCTAATTAATATTCCTTAAGGGGCGTGTAAACAAAAAAAAAATGACAAATAATTTGAGACGGAAGGAGTACAAATTCTCTTTTTCTCTTAAATTCTCAATGCAAAATTAAGGCTTTCTTTTTCCTTTTTTTAAGATTCCGTATTCAATAGCCGCTTCTGATTTTATTTTATTATTTCATAAAAATAAAAGAAGCAAATGTGAATGAATCTTTTACTTGCATTAATAACAACAATATTTAATTTGATAGCTTAGAGTTGCTTCTAGGAATATCATCATCAATAATAATTATTATGGTTGAGCTATATGCCTAACTTTGCCACCTAAGAATGGTCCGCCATATCCTTTTCATAGTCGTCCATGTGCGATCTATTTCTTGAACTTTATTTCATAGCATAACGTGTTGGCCTTACGCACTATGATTTCATAATTGATTTAAATTAAATATATTATCAGGAGCAATAAAATAATTATCATTAATATGATTTAATCTGTTGTAGCAAATTATGTATTATTTATTTTAAATTATAAATCCATGCTTATTAGTAAGTACTAAGTAGTATTGTCTATCATTATTGTTTAATTAATCTAATTGTGTGTATTTTTCCTAAACATAAAACTTATAAAATTAAAGGTGGGGCCAAGAATAAGTGGATAACTAATAAAATCTTAATCAATTCTCAATCTTATATCTACTTTTTTATACGTATGCGTTTTGACTCTACATTGGAACGTCCAACTATTAACGACTCAAGCAGTATAGGTTTTGTTTGCCATTAATTTAGCTGCCTTCATGACCAAAAAGGACAACGTACGTGTTGAGTTTAGCATTTTACTCGATCCACTTTACTTGTCTTCCCTACTAAAAGTAGATAGCTCAAAATAGTTGTTATTTTAAATACCAGGATTTAATTAACCATTAGCTTTCACCTTTATTCTTAATAAAGGTGGAGAGAGCTTAATGCGATAAAAAAGATAGTAGTATTATTTGGAATTAAATAATAAATAATACTAATTTAGTAATTTTATTAATTAAGGGTGAGATTTAATTATTTACTTTGAGTAAATTCGAATTCACGTCACGTAAGGATCATGAAAAGGTGAAAGCATTTTTCACCAGGATCTTTTTATTCTTAAAACTCGAATCGAAAATTTCTAAATAAAAGTGAAAGAATTATATTCATCCCACCGCAATTTTTGGAGACAATTAACCTTAACTTATTACACATATACATTTCGTGTGTTTGTGTGTGTGCATGTGATATAACACATATCCTTACTTTTGCTCTTTCCCAATTGTCATTATTATAGAGTTGCAAATATCAGTAAACCGTGTTGCCACCGAGTTTCAGAAAACGTCCAAAGACTTTCCTCCTCTCAGTTGCTTCTGGAAACTTGTGTTTTGGACTAAATTCGTCACATGCTTTTTATCATTGTTTTTCTAATTTTATATTTTTATAATCTGAATCAGTTTGTATACGTCTTGATTAATTTTATGATTGCTATCTCCAACCATCTTTGTATTTTCTTGAAATTGAAATGCTAGCGATTAATTTTATGATTGCTATCTCCAACTATCTTATTTAGTATTTTCTTGAAATTGAAATGCTAGCGATTAATTTTATGATTGCTATCTCCAACCATCTTATTTAGTATTTTCTTGAAATTGAAATGCTAGCGCACCCATAGTGGGTGTGAAAGTGCTGTCTCCAACCAACATAAGTATCAGGTAACTCTGTGCATCAAAATTTTAACAGATGAAAAGAAATCATCTAACATTTTTATTTCTGCTAGAACAGATAAAAGATATCACTATTTTCTTCTTTTTTGTTTTGCCTTTTGATAAGAAACAAACAAATATAAATTGAATGAGACTCAGGGAATTTTATGTTTATATGGTAGATGTTAAATTTCGGACTCTTTCTCATATATTTTAGATTTTCTTAATGAAAATTCAGACTCCGCGATATGTAAACGTTTTAAAAAGAATATTCATATTGTGGTCCACATAACCCCACATTTGTGACAATCTTTGTTATTTCCAAACTCATTTAAATCTTTCTCGACGAATTTGATTCACACTTTATTTGTCCAGCTGTCGAGAAGTTTCATTTTACGCCATATAATAATTCATAGCATATTCGACCCAAAAAGTTAATTAAAAAGAACAAATTCGAAGTTTTAAAATTGAACTTTCCTCCTCAATTTCTCTGCTAATTGACAAAAAAGAGAAGAAAATACTGTTTTAAGGTGTTTTGGATTTGAAAAGAGTAGAACGCCAAATTGGACAATTTTGACCCTAGGAAAGCTCCAAGAAGACTAAAAAATGTTCAATTTTGACCCTTCCAATTAACGGCTATTACATTGTTTTTTTCTCAAGTACTATTTTACCACTACTCAATTCAACAAATAACGGTATTGCCATTGGAAATGTCTTCTATAATGTCAATTTTATTGTAGGAAAAAGAACCACAAACTGCTAAAAATTAGCTTAGCAAATGCCTCCCCATGTGAAACAACAAATACAAGTCAAACATAGATAATTATATAAAGTTTGTTAATTACTGTAGTTGCCAACAATCTATCAGATGAACAAGATTTCTAAGTTCCCTATATGTGTCACCCTAGGAATAAACTTATAAACCTTATATTTCTTGTGTAAATTAAACTAATTTTTCATTTAATTCCTTCTTAGTTCCAGGAATTCTTTTTCTTGTGTTCCTTTGGCCTGTTGGCCAGGCTAATTAGTTGGATTTGTCCTCCTTATTTTATAATAGAGAAACAAAAACCCTGTAGTTGAGGGTCGTGGTTTGCTAAGAAGACTATTAGAATTGTGTACTATACTTTGTGTTAAATTCATATTTAATTATGTTATACATAATGTACAAACTTGACATTTGTGATATTAGAATTTTTTTGAGCTATTAACTTTGCTCAATCCCAATGCTAATTAGTAACTCGGGGTAATTGGGGAGGGATGACATGCCGAAGAGACGAATTGCTCATGGATATATACTTTTTTGTTTTGTTTTTTACCCGGTGTAGCTATGGTGTTCACATTGAAATCCAACTATATTCGAGTTTGCAGATCTGGAAGTCCCATTGTAGGTTAAAGCATTCAGCCAATAAAAGAATTACATACCTGTGACTCAATCAGTCTTTGATTAAGGACGAAAGAACACTTATCACTTTATCATAACTCTTGTTATTGCTGATGGATACATACTATTATTTGATCACAACGAAATTGTGGCCGTAAAGCATGCTTTGGAAGAAAATGACCCTTTGACGAGCTAGCCTATCAGAAAAAGAAAAAGAAGCCATGCAGTCTAGGTTGCTTTTTAAAGAGTTTAAATACCATCCACTTCAAAAAAAAAAAAAAAAAAAAAAAAGGCAAAATAAATATTGAATTAAAAAAGTAAAGTTTAAGCGTGTATAACACGAAAAGAAAATCCTATTTCAGTAATACTTGATCAGTTGATTTGAGTCAAAGTTTTGAAACCAAATCATAAGTCGTTTAGTTTAACTAAACATTTTCAATAGCAAATTATAAACGCTCTACTATTTACTAATTTTGGTTAACCCTAAACAAAATTATAGATATTACGTTAGTGATATAGTTCGGACCCTCCATCTCAACCATGGAAGGCAGGAAGTTCACCATGTCAGCTAGCCTTCATCCCGATATGATTGGATTTGGCTATAAATTACTCTCTCTGTCCCAATTTATGTGATACAGTTCTAATTTCGCGAGTCAATCTTCTTCATTTTGATCGTGAATTCGGATATATCTTTAAGTTTTTATAAAAATAATTTACATATTTAGAAACTAAATAAAAAGTACATACTACAATAACAACAACATACTAAGTCAAATCCCACACAGTAGGGGTGACATTTTGTACCACCTTATGCAAATCCGAAAAATAACCTCAAGAAAATAGATTACAACCAGGATAAAAAGTACTATAAGTGATAATATTAACAATTTAAAATATTGAACGAGCAACGAATAAATTGCGGTCAAATATTTTCTTGTTTGACTCACGAAATCCGAACTATATCACATGAATTGGGACAGAAGGAGTATGAAAGCTTAAGTTTGATTTGGGAAGTTCCAAACAATTCTTTTGTGATCTAGCTTGATTTCATCTCCAAATTGTACCATGCACATCCTTATAAATTACTCCCCATTTACTATCTAAATTGGGGCAGCATTTATTTGTACTTTTAGTGTTATCAATTTTATTATCCCTAAAATTCACATGAACTTTCTATTTCTTGCGATTTCTTAATTCAACATGCCTAATTTACCCATACTCCCAACTCCATAGAAGAGGAAAACAAGAAAATTTCCTATTTTAATCGTCGTACGTCGGCAACTTAAATGTCAACATTTTTAGTTCATCGATATCTATGGATAGAGACATCAATATATCCAAAACGAGAAATTCTATTAAAATACTTAGAACAGAGGAAAACAAGGAATTTTACTATGTTTAGTTGATATTTTGTCGCCAAAATAATATCGGCATAACTTTATGCTTCAACTATGATATTATCTAATAAAGGATACAATATGGAATAATTTATGTGTGAAACGTTATAAACACCAAAAAATAATAAATAACCTTGAGGTAAGTACCCTCCATCTGCTAAGTAATATATTCACTGATAATTAATAAAAATAATTTAATAAATAAACCCCTAAATGGTAATACTTTTTTAAGAGGAGTGTCAAGTCAACAAGGACAAAGTAAAATAGAACGGATTGGATTAATCAGGGACGGAACCAATAGTTCGAACCCCATTCGGCAAAAAATCACACTATATACACCAGGTTAAAATCATGTTTATGCAGATATAGCAGACGTTAAATCTCCTTAGTAATAATCCTGACTTCGCTGCCTGGAGTAATATTTAAGAGTTTCATTTAGTTACTCCCTCTGATCCATTTAATTGAGGATAAAAAAGATTATGGTAGAAAACGCCTCCACATTTTAGTGATCCTTATGCAGACGTAAATTTCTAAATTACTCAGAGCCTCAAAATAGATGTCAAATATATATCGAGCGAAAAATAAAAAAGGATAAGTTAGGTTAACTGTTTCTTTAAATGTTGAAAGAGCACTCAACATCAGCATTAAGTGTGTTTTGTTTGTTGTCAAAATAAACCCCGCCGCTCACGCAAAACCCCTCTATGTATGTGTATATGTCAATGGAATTTAATGACCAAAGTTGTGTGCTTATTAGTGAGCTGTACTCAATTTTTTTAAGACTTATTCTAATTTATATGTACCTCGATTATTCTATCAAACATTTATTAATTATTTACTTGTTGTGTGGTCATATTACTTTTTACGTATATGACTCTCAACCTGGTATTTCGTGATTGCTCTAAGCATATTAATGTGAATTTTCAATTACATTCATAATTAAGTCGCTTAAGGAGGTGTTGTTATTCAGACTTACAATTTGCTAACAAATTTATAAAGGATTATCCAAATCTCATCTTTAACAAATTTATATAGGATTATCCGCATCTCATCTTTACCATTTTTTTGTACTATTGTCCAAAGTTAGAGGATGAATTTAATTTGTAAAATAAATTTGGGAGTAAATGATTTACACTCGTTTGAATATTATATTTATGTATGGAAGGAACAACTAATGGAAGCGTCCACATACTTCCATTCTCTCTAAATACATCTTATCCAAAGTTCAACCGTTTGAATGATTAGAAAACTAGTTAGATTTGCATCATGGCATGTTACATTTTACTTCTAATAAAAGTTGGAGCCCTTTACCACTATTTTTTATGCCATTTAGTTGCAAACTTGCAATAGTGCAAACTCCCGCATCATGGCTACCCATAAAAACAATTTAAAGGATCATTCATTGCTGGATTTATTTATATTTTATTTTCATGGGACTCATATTCTATCATTTTGTCAACTAGATAGTTACGCTACATTAGAATTTGGTGATGGAACCAAAAATTTGTATAAGAGGATTCATAAAATTACTAGGATGTTATAACTAGAATCTGAATTTGTGACCCAAACGCAACTTTGTCCACCGAAGATCATGGTGGGTAGTAACTATCTCTCTATCCTTAATCAGAGGTCTCGAATTCAGAATTTGAAAACGGATCACAGTCGCATTTGGTAAGGAAGACTTTATCCCCCAAAATTTGATTTCTCAACGCTAATCCAAATTGATGGATCTCATAGCGGGCTATTTAGCAATATATTAGCGACAAATTTTATAACTAATTTCATTTTTTCGTAGTGTTTGACAACAAACAAAGTAGGTGTTTATGGCCTGCATTAATTCCCTAAAATGCTTAGATATTCAATAGTCGACATGAAGAGTGAAGTTAATTAGGTTTATAGAGCTCTTAGCCTATTAGGAATAGACTAATAGTCTATTAAAAAATAATTGCGAAGTGCTGACTAGAGAAAAAGACTAGAATCTAAAATCTAAAAACTGTCTTTAGCATTTAATTCTATATCAAATCATGTGATAAGAAATTAGTTGACAAGTGATCAGAACCAACTTAGCAATATTAACCGCAAATTTTATGGTTATTTTTTTAGTGATTAACATGTTACAAATAAAGTAGGTGTTTACGGCAGGGAGGAACTAGCCCTTCGGACACGGGCTTGGCTAAACCTAGTAGCCTTCATTCGAATTATATATTTGTATTAAATTTTTTTATCAAATATGTATATTTAAAATTCAGTAATTTTAAAGAATTAAAAAACCCGAACCTACATTCAAATCCTGACTTCACCTTTGTTTATAACCTGTATTAATTAACCCTAAAATGCTTAGATATTCAATAATCCCTCTTAGTCTATTAAAAACCAATCGTGAAGTGCTGGCTAGAGAAAAGGACTAAAATCTAAAAACTATATTTAGCATTTAATTCTATCCCAAATCTTTGATTAGAAATCATTTGATAAGTGATCACAACCAACTTAGCAAGCTTCTCATTCAATACCTCTTTTTGTTATTTTTAAATTCAACCCGCAAAAATACCCAAAAAAAAAAAAAAAAAAAAGAAGGTAAATTTTATAAATTGGTTATTTCTACCCGTTACTTAAATAAACTTATATACAATGAGAGATTCAAGATTTAAACACCATAAAATTCTAAGTTAAAAGCGTGAGATCTGTTTTTTTATTTCCACATATATAAATTCTGCAAATCCCATAGAACTCGTACTACTACTGTCACCATTTACGTATATGGTACAGGTACTCCTTCTGTCCTACTTTTCTTTATTTAGAAATAATATAACTTTAGAATTTTCATTTTACAATGAATTAGATGGTTTATAATCATATAAATGTCTAAGGCTTGATTTAGATCAATTCAAGATTTTTTTTTAATTTTTTTTTTATGCCAATCAAACAATGTTACATAAATTTTGCAGAAGGGAATAACAATTATCCAAAGAGTTTAAATTATATACACTGTCAGTATTATATCACTTAAGGAGTGACACATAAACCTCCTTAAAATGTAAAATTTATAATTTTAAAAATAAAATAAATGATCTATTTTAATAAATAATATAACTTGATAATGTAAAATTTTCTTATACTGATACAAAGTATATATAAATTAAACGATAAGTGGGAGTTTGTTCAACTACTATAAATTAAGCAGCCTTTTATTGTGATTCCTAGTTCTTACTAGACTTTAATAATTCGGTGCAACGTGTTGCATTTATTTTGCCAGCAGATTGCAAAATAGACCTAATTTTTTCTTTGTTCTTCACTCAAATCGAATTGATAGTGATGGGAAACAGAGTTATTTATTCAAATATATGCCTAATAAGTGTCATTTTCTGTGTGTCTGTATAATTTTTTTTTTTTTTTGCCTTGTTAGCAACACCTTTAATTAATTGTGGTAGACTCTTGCTACACGTTGAATTTCTCTAGTAATTGACTAATTTGGTCGTTTCGAGGCGTGTGCATTGGTCCATCTCCTACTACTAATTTGGCATTGTCCCCAAATTTTGGGGTTTCTATTTTTCCTTTTATTTTTTGCTGCACAATTAATTGCTTAACATGTTATTATTTGTTTTCTTTCATCAAAACAATGGAATGTCTTATTCATGATGCATCAATAAAGCAAATGAGGTACTAAATATTTCACAACCAAGTAACAACAAAATATCTAGTGTAATTCCACGAGTAGGATCTGAAGAAGCATTCCTTATTGATATCAGCGTGGCATGCGCCTGATCAGCCCAAAAGAGCACGGTCAGGTCCAAGACCCACAACCCACACAAGGGTGGGTTGGATTGGCTATTTTAAGGCCCATCAAAATGATGGGTCAGCTCGGCCCGTTAAATTTTGAAGTCCGTGTGGCTAGCCCGTCTGAGCTGGGTCGGTCCGTATTGACAGCTCTATTCACATCAGATAGGATAAAATTATGAAATTTTTATTTGGTGTAACTTCTTCTAAGAGGTAATTATTGATAATAACTACCTTTTAATTTATTTATATCTAGTAGTTACAGTGATTTTGTAAATTATCATTCGTAACTATACCAAAGGACATAAAGTTGAAGTGGTAAGTGGTTATTGGGCGAGGCTCTCACCCTGCTTGCCCAGGTTCGAACCCGACCAACAACATTTCTTTTCTTACATATGTATTTCGTCATATGTATTTGGCCTGGGTGTCTTGTATCTGATTGTATTTGTCTTCATATACATTCAGATACAAGACAAGAAGCTCAAATACATATGGATACAAGACAATATGAGCCAAATACATATGACATACATTCAAATAAAGTTCAAATACACGTGACATCGGATACATGTGACATCAAATACATACAATATGAGCCAAATACATGACGAAAATACACTCAAAATACAAGGAGAAGAAGTTAAGAAAATATATATAAAAAAAGTAATGTTGTTGGCTGGGTTCGAACCTGGGCGGACAAGGGGAGAGTCTCGCCCAAATACACCCGAATACTCAAAATAGACGCGAAATACACTTTGCCTAAAATTATATCTTCACCAATCATTTCAAACAACAATTTGTAACGTCTCTATAATTGTCATCGCTTCGACAATAATTGGTTGGATGGGTGAGTCAAAGATGAAGCATCGTACCAACATTTAATACTTTTTTTTTATGACAAGGGAACCCGCAGCCTCTACCCTTTGGGTATGCAGAGGTAAACCTCGCTCCTCTGCAATAGCCTCGCAAACCACATAGGAGAGATAATCCGCACTAGGCAAGCCACGTGCGACGAGCTCGATCCAGAAGACAAAACTCCTACTTTCATAGGCAGGGGTCTCGAACCTGAGACCTCCTTAATGAAAACCCCATACTCAACTAACTGAGCCACCCTTGCGGGTACACATGCATTAATACCATCACACCAATACTTGCAAATCATGTCTCTTTTTGTACACCTACATCCATAAAAAATAAAATCCCTTCTCGAAAAAATGTTTTAATTTCCTGATCATCAACCATACATATGTCATGTTTAGCAGCACCAAGTGAACGAATTTCATTAAATTCTTGATAATTAAATAAAGCTTCTGGCACAATATTAGAAGCATCTCATAATTCAAAATTAAAAGAACATCTATTCAAACTTTCCGAATCAGATGCAAATATAAATTCAAAAATTCATTACGCAGATAATTGATTGACATTCACAAGCAAATAATACAACCAACTAGCAAAATTATTAATTTTATCGTTATCAAGCTACACCCCCGACTCATTTTTCAAACAACTAGAGATCTATGACTAAGACAAGTTGTCATTGATAATGAAAGAATGTTCAACAGTTTCTTCTTCCAGACCACAAATTCTTCGATATCTGACTAGTACAAATTTGCAGGATAAAAAGCTTATTATAGAGGGATCTTAACGCTCCTTATTATAGAAGAGAACTCCATCCATATGACTCGAACATGATATACTTTATCTTTCATCTTTAGTACTCAAAACAAATGAACCACGGGTATATAGATTATTTAGTTATTGACTTGTTAAATTTTCACCATGAGAAGGTAATCTAATATAGGAAAAATGTGAATGAGACAAAATATTATATGTCTCAAGAATTGAAGTAGAAGCTGCCATCTTATAAAGTTTATGTAACACTAAACACGACAAAATCCAATTGTAGAGTTTACACTTTCCTGAAAGAGTTTCACAAGTAACTGACCAAACTTAGATAATTGAAGGTTGCTTGTGGTCATTAGTGAAGTGGTTTATTTTTATTAGATTTCCTATGTTTCACCTCAGATTTGGTCAAATGAATCATTCATTCAATATCTCTCAATGTAGATTAACTTGGAAGAGAAACACCCCCATGAAGAGAAAAAAAAGTCCAAGCCTAATTAAGTTAATCTTGATAATGTTAGCAATTAAGTGTTCTAATTGATCACAGCCTCAAAAACTAGTTCAACAAGAAAGATCAACAATGTTCAAAAAAGTGGTTACATATAAAAATCTATCGATACTAGCTAGCTTAAAGTGCTTTGATTTGGCCTAGCAATTATTTATGGTTCAATGTGAAAGAAGCTCTAGGTAGTAGGTAAACTATATCATATTAAGAGGTAATAGATTTATCCAAATTCAATATGTTTTGATACTATATATATGTGTGAAGATTATTAGAACTTTAACAAATATTATATTTGAACCTGTATTTTAAAGGTACAATAAATTTATTATTAAGAACCTTAAATGTTGAGTCCATCAATTCTAAATTATGATCTATCTCTGATATCAAGTCGATAAAGCACGACCGCGAATAGGAGAATTTATACATCTACTTGTACTTAGTTGTGGTAAGTACCGCTAAGAATTATGTGAAATATATAAGATTCATTCACCCTTAACCAGAGTTCTAGGTTCGAACCTTAGGAATGAAAATAATTCGATAGCGAGCGCTTTCCTCTCAATAGGATTTACGCGGTGCGCACGATTAATCGAGGCTCCAAAGCAAATGCTAAATATCGGTGACAGAAAAAGTCGCGGTAACTATTGCGGACAAGTAATAAATACATGGAGGGACTCAAGTAAACCAATAATGGAATAGAGTGCAGCAATAATATTGAATTAGGCTTTGAAAAATAATGTCTTGAACTAGTTAAAGTTTGGTCCTTTTGGAGAAACTAAACATTAAGAATCACATGCCTTAACCGTATCTACCAACATTGAAATAAAGTTTTCAAAAATGACTTGTCGCCCAAATATTCGGTGGTTCTTATGTTTAAGTAAGACTTCATTTTGTTTTTCACTGATATCTAGTATACACCTTGGGCCTCAATTAATCTGAATTTGTGTCATGTAAAACCTATTAGTGGAGAACGCACTCCCTATCGGGATTTTTTTTCGTTCAGGATTTAAACCTGAGACTTCTGATTAAGAATAGAGGGATCCTATCTATCACCTCAACACTTTGTTATATGCCAGTTTCTTATGTATGTACTCGTCTTAATGAATATCTATATATAATTAAAAAGAGGATAGTTTGCAATAGCATTGTGCCAAGTGGCAGCTTAACAGAATGCCATGTGTTACAATTAGTTTAGAAAATAGTTAATTAGTTATTAAGTAGTTATTTAATAATGTGGATTTAAAAAAAAAAAAAAAGGAAAGGGCAACATTCCTGTGGATACAACTTCCACGGATCCACACCATTAATTAGTTTAGTTATTAAGTAGTTATTATTTTGTATTATATATATAGATTAATTATTTAATGTGGATTTTAAAAAAAATAAAAGAAAAGAGCAACATTCCTGTGGATACAACTTCCACGTATCCACACCATTAATTAGTTTAGTTACACCATTAATTAATTATTTAATGTGGTTATTACGTATCCACACCATTAATTAGTTTAGTTATTAAGTAGTCCTGCAGTTTGTATAATTAATTATTTAATGTGGATTTAAAAAAAAAAAAAAAAAGGAAAGGGCAACATTCCTGTGGATACAACTTCCACGTATCCACACCATTAATTTTCTATTAAATTCTACTGGGAAATGGGGAAATGGAAAAGGAAAAGGGGGAAATCAATCAGAAAAAACCCTACTCCTAAAGTAACCCACATCTTCCACGTTCCCATTCCTCATCTCCTCAACAAAATAGCTTTCTCCACGAACCCTAAAATTAGGGACACCACGATCTTTAGTTTTTTCATAATGGAGCAGTTTACAAAGGGCAATAAATCACGATGCAGCGGTTTATCAACAATCATAATTCTTCCTGAGTGTTCTCTGCAAAAAGCTCTCTTTGCACTAAAGTGAGTAATCTGATTTCTTGATGTACTTCACATTGATTACCATCTGCACAATATTTTTTTCGTAGTTTATGTTTTTTTCACATTCATGGTTATATCATTTAGGTATTTGGTGAATTGGGTAACCTTCCTCTACATTGATGAACACAATTTATTTAATTATATTTGAACACGTTCATTTAACTCTATAATATTGGCTTTTCGTTTCTACTCGCTGTCATTCACACTTCTTCTCTATTAACAGAGGAATTAATAACAGAGGAATTAATGGCGGCTCAAAGTAATTTTATTAGCGAAATTAACACCAAGCCGATGAATTGGAGGTTAAAGGTTCGTATTGTCAGGCTTTGGGAAAAACCACTTCACAACAAACCTGATAGTCCTTTCTCAACTGAGCTTATTCTGATGGATGAAAAGGTTAATTATTTTCACTTTAATTATTTTGATGGCATTTTGCACTGTTTACATATGCATCATTATACAAGAATTAGTCTTATTTACTGTTTTAGTGTTTTTGTAGGGCGACCGCATTCACGCAAGTGTTGGCAGGAATATCATTCAAAGTTTGAAAACGATGAACCAAGAAATCAAGGAATTGGGTTTGTACATCATGAAGAATTTCATGGTTTGTCCAAATAAGGAGAAACTGAGGACCAAAGACCACTTTGTAAGTTGATTTTCACGCAGAAGACCATTGTTGAGGAAATACAGGATCCATATTTCAACATGTGTATCTTCAAATTCAGACCCTATGAGCAGTTGTCTAATCCACAAGACTTTGACGACACCGAACTATTCGGTAATTAAATCTTTTTCCTTTTTTCTTTTACTTTCCGTTATTTGCTTTCTGTTGTCCATGGGTTGAACTGATTGCTAATACCTACAAACCAAGCTACTACCTATACCTATTATCTACAGTATACTGTTAAACTTTAAACAACAGCCCATGAGCCAACATTACTTATTTGGTCAATATTTTTGTTGATGTTATCGGCCAATTTTTTAATCTTCAGAGGTTTAGAGGTAGTGTTTGCTTAGTTCCCCATTAATACATATATTCTTAGTAGTGAAAGATACAATTACAAATTGAAGTTTGTGGAGCCATTGTGGTATCATTTTTGCTGGTGTATTGAAGCTTTATAGGTAAGATTTGAGATCAGTAGATATCATTTTTCTTTGGTGTATTTAGTTTTGCTGGTCTATTAAGATCAGTAGATATCATTTTTGCTGGTGTATTTAGTTTTGCTGGTCTATTAATGCAAAAGTAAAATAAAGAAGCTTCAACGTCTTTTTGCAATTTCAACTACAATCGTCTGAATTCCTTTTGTATAGTCTGCTTCATTTATTTCTTCAATGAAAGGAGTAGTTGTCATGGCAAAAGGTAAGATTTGAGATCAGTATATATATTTTCAGTTTTGTTTATTCTGAAAGAATTATTTTAAGTTTAAGTTTGGAGATTGTGGTTGCTAAAGTTTGCTTCTTTGTCGATAGTTTTAGTTATTCGGGTTTTATGGTGATTTGGGATCTCCTTCTTTGAAATTTTAGGCTTTCCTTTGTTTTGATAATCAAAACTGACAAGAACCACTTATGCACTTCAATTTGAAATCGTCGGCTTGATAAGAGTTCACAGTACATATATGTAGAGTATAGAAGCTTTATAGGTAAGATTTGAGATCAGTAGATATCATTTTTGCTGGTCTATTAATGCAAAAGTAAAATAAAGAAGCTTCAACGTCTTTTTGCAATTTCAACTACAATCGTCTGAATTCCTTTTGTATAGTCTGCTTCATTTATTTCTTCAATGAAAGGAGTAGTTGTCATGGCAAAAGGTAAGATTTGAGATCAGTAGATATATTTTCAGTTTTGTTTATTCTGAAAGAATTATTTTAAGTTTAAGTTTGGAGATTGTGGTTGCTAAAGTTTGCTTCTTTGTCGATAGTTTTAGTTATTCTGGGTTTTATGGTGATTTGGGATCTCCTTGCTGAAATTTTAGGCTTTCCTTTGTTTTGATAATCAAAACTGACAAGAACCACTTATGCACTTCAATTTGAAATCGTCGGCTTGATAAGAGTTCACGGTACATATATGTAGAGTATAGAAGCTTTATATAGCATTATGTTTCTTAGAAGCTTTATACAGCATTATGTTCCTTCTTTTGGCAGTGTCAAGTGCAATTTCTTTCAGTTTTTTGCTTATATATTAAAACTATTCACATTTGCACCAAACAAAGATTCTGCTGAAGGGAATTCATACGGATGTCCATGTCACTTTCATGAAATAATCTGCACTTTTCAGTTCTTCAACATACATACATATTAATTCTTTTAAATTATTGCTTTAAACATACCTCAACTATGACCAATTCTGCACTGATTTCTTTGGTCAATATTTTTGTAGATGTTATCGGCCAAATTGTGAGTTATGGGGACGTACAGTCTGTCAACCAAGATGGTAACGTCCGGATGTTCATGAACGTTGAGCTGCAGGATTATAAGTAAGCTTTCCACAACTAATAAATGCTTAATTAGTTTGTAATTTTGAATCATGTGCTTAACCTTATAACAATTGTAGGAGCAACAACATATCTGCAACATTTTGGGGCGACTTTGTGGAACAGATCAAGCCACATTTGATTGAATCGAATGATAAGCCTGTTGTCGTCGTCATGCAGTTGGTTAGAGCACATCGATTTCGAGGTTATTAAGTTGTCTACTTATTTTGCAATTCTATGTCTTTGTACAATTAGCAAACTCTTATTAATATAATTAAGCGTGCAGAACAATATTCAGTGAGGAACACTTGGCACGTTTCCAAGCTTTGGATCAATTCAGATCTTCCTCAAATTCTTGACTTTAGCTCCAGGTTTCTATAAGTTATGCTAAATTTATGGTCATTTCAAATTAAATTTTATTCTTACTCTTTATTAACGTATTTCAAGTTACAATATGAAACAGAATCGTCTCAGTGTGTGGAGAAAGCTCACAAAGAATTACTCAAATTTCGTCTCAAAAGACTCATTCTATTGAAGATGAATTAGCATCTGGAAGTGTTGGAGTTAAAACTATTGAGGCTTTGATTGACTCTAAGCATGTGAGTACCTAATTATTAATAATCAGCACAACAGCAAAACTTTTACCTTATCTTTTTGTACATAACAGTTGTATATCCAATATTTATGAGCAGCCGGGAAACTTCTGGATTGTAGCAACCATTGTATACATAGACCTAGAGCATGGATGGTCTTATTTAGCATGCAAAATGTGCGCAAAGAAGGTTGAGCCAGAGGGGAATAAGTTCTATTGTAAAAAATGCGGGCAAGTTCCATCTGCCAGCCATAGGTATGACCATAATACATACTTCCTTAACTTTTTTCATAAACAAACTTAAAATTGTTTCTATAATGACTCTTTCCAGGTTCAAGCTAAAATTAGGAGTGATAGATGACACCGGTACAATTATTTTGATGATGTGGGATAGGGATGCAGCAAAAATGATCGGAAAGTCAGCAAATGATTTAAAAAATGTTGTATCTGAGGTATACTACAAACTATCTATACAAAATAAGACCACCAACGTGTAAAAAATTATCATTAGCTCACTTATATATAATAGAGGACTGAAAGCATGTTTACAAAATAGTCAACTGCATGATCTTACAAATGTTTAAAGAGATTTAAGCTTTTACATATCAATTTTAAGTTATATGAACCGGTGATTGGCAATTAAAAATATTTTTGTTTACTCAAATTCCAAAAGAAAAATATCGTAAAGCCTTTAATAGGCTCTTAAGTTATTTAGCTTTAACTTAATTGACAAATTAGTTATCAGACACCCTCTTTAGTAAAGTATAAAGCCAGTCTAATGTGTAATATTCATCTTTTTTTTTCTTCTTAGCAGTTCATGATGAATTGTTTAATTCAATGTTTAAAGTATCTATCTATTTTTCTAATCTCAGATAGCCAGTGTGAATTTCATGCTCCTGAAGGCTTCATTAATTTATCTAGGCAAGCCATAATCAAAGACATGCTTTAATGTGGAAGTTAAATTGCAGCATAAACACTTATGCTTTCATTTTAGATTTCCCCTCTTCTACTTTAGTCTTTTTATATTAGTAGCTTGCTTTAATGTATTGTTCCTGGTATTTGGATTATGCTTACTAACACACTTATTATGACAATTGAAGCATCATCTTTGTAACAGCTTCAACCATTCTGATATTTCTTTTTTAGACTTCGGTGTCACAGATGACTCTTCAATACCAATAGAGATAGAAAATCTTATTGAAAAAAGATACATGTTTAAAGTGGATGTTCAGAGTTCCAACTTGTGAGAATCAAGATGAAGTCTTTAAAGTTCTTACGTTTACTGATGACGAGGATATTATAGAAAAATACATTCCTTCTCCACGTGCAGAGACATTCAAAGTATGTTTATCTACTCAAATATTTCTCCAGTTTGCTATTTGTGATTCAAGTAAATTTTAATTATGATGCACATTTTTTATAGGATCCAGATTTCAGTAATAACCAAGTCAGTCATGAAGATAACGAAATCACGGTGAATTTGCGACTAATCATTAACTTCTTTAGATTATTGATCCTTTTAATTAAATGAATTGCAGCTTTTAATAATAAAACAAATAGAAACCATAGATTCAATATTGATTTTCACCGTTGTATTTTTAATATGTAGGATTCTACTGAAGATGCTGAGTTGATCGACGTCGCAAGTACACCTGTCAAGATAGCTATCACCTTGCCGCGCGACGTTGGTTGAAGAAGATCCGGTTACACGGTTTGTCTGGAAACAAGATCAAAAGAGTATTAAAGAAGAAGAAGATAGCATAATGTGCTAGCATATGTAACCCTTGGAGAAACTAAAAATTGCCTGCTTATTTAGTTTGATAGTTTCATTAGTACTTATGAACAACGTGTTTGAATTATTTCATGTTTTTTCTGGTATTGAAATTCTGCTTTTTAGATAGTTTGGCATTTTCCTTAGTTATCAACGTGATGTCTGAAATGTTCTGAAAATGTGTTGAAATCTGCAGTTTTTTTAACTTTTTAGTGTGCTGTTCTGGACACCTATAAATGAAATAAATAAAGAAAAGCAGCAATGAAAGTAATGAAAGTAAATGGGACAGACTTAGTCACTTCCCTAATTTTATACTCAGACATCAACCGACAAACCCCTAAAGTCACTTAAAGTCACTTTGCAATAGCCCAGTATTCACTTTCCTAAGTTCTCTCTGAGTCTTGAAACTTCCACTGTGAGCATCGGATTCAAGAACAACCCTAGTCACTTCGAGCAAGCCACGACCGTCACTTTCGGGAGTTCCTCTAAGTTCTCTCCCTATTCGGCTTAAACCCTTCTTCAAAGGTAAAATTCATCTTCTTTGTTCGATTTTGCTTTAATTGCACCTACTAAGCTCTCACCTGGTGCAGCAAAAATCATAACCACAGAGCAACAAACTATAAGATGATGATGTTGAAGCCATTGAAGAGTGATTCAGATCTGAAATCAACGAGCTCTAACTATCTTCACCGATTAGATTCCATCAGTGTAAGGCACTTCTTTTGAGTAATTTCTCCCAATATTCCATGTGAAAATTCTGAAACAAATCAAAACATTTGTAACTGTTTATAAATGACATGGGTTATTTTTAATTTTCTACTCTTAATAGCAAATTATTTAGAAGGGCACTAATATAATTTAACTTTTAAATTAAGAAGTTCTTGCTTTTAATAAATAGATAGATAAGGGAGAAGAGGAAATGCCACTTCGTTCGATTCCTGCTATGACTTTACATGTCTTTATTATTTTAACTAAATTTTAATTATTAAAGTTGTTTGGATTGTCCTTCAACTTCAACGGCATTTAATACGTAGGTACCCAATTTGGTAGATGCTAAAGCTAACGGTTATAAAGTCCGAAACCGTTTTTGCACTTTCTGACAAATGTATCTTTTCTAAAACTTCCACTTTTCATTTTTCAAAACCATCAAACCACTTCATCTTAGTTCCAAATTCTTTCAAAAAAGGCATACTAAATCACTCCATCACTTTGAAGGTAGGTGTTCCTGTCATGTTGTTAAGAAATATAGATCAATCGGCAGGATTGTGTAATGGCACAAGATTGATAATCACAAGACTTGGAAATCGGGTAATTGAAGCCAAAGTATTATCGGGAAAAATGGTGGAGACAAAGTTTTTATCCCAAGAATGACACTTACTCCATCCGATGCAAGAATTCCTTTTAAGTTCCAAAGAAGGCAATTTCCAGTCATTGTATCTTTTGCCATGACCATCAATAAAAGCCAAGGTCAATCATTGTGTAATGTGGGATTATTTTTGAAGAAGCCGGTGTTTACACATGGACAACTGTATGTTGCATTTTCTCGGGTAACAAATAGAAAAGGGTTGAAGATCTTATGTTATGATGAAGATGGAAAAATAACAAATGAAGCTACAAATGTAGTGTATAAAGAAGTTTTCCGTAATTTAGAGGGCAGAAATTTTCATTGAATAAGTGTCATCGAGTAGCAACAAGAAGTTCAATGTACATATGCAAAATAAAGTTGTGCATCCCGAAGACAAACATAAAGTTGATTGAGGTAAATATTTTTCTACATTTAATCTACTTTGTAAGAGTGTGTTACGGCTTAAACGATATTCCGATCACTTGATGATATTTGTTATTTGATAAATTATCTATCTATATTTATATCAACCACTTCATTTAAATTGTATAGTTGCGGAAAGATGGATTAGCAAACATCACTTCACTTTTCGTGATTGTTGCTAGGTATGACATAGTAGTTAGAATTGAGTTTTATTAGTAAAGATATAATGTCTCTATTTAAATGAAGAATTAAAATTTGTTATGGTGTTGAATTTTCCTATTTATTTCAGGGCATATGATCGTGATGTGATTAAATTTACGAGATTTGGATGCAAGTATTACTTTCAATGTCATGATTACCATGAAGAAAGTATTTTTTTTTTATTTCTACATAAAATGATATTGCTATGTTGACTTACATGAATTCAAATGAGTAGTTCTTGCATGAAGGATATCAATTTGGAATTACACATGCAATTGTTTCTTGCTTTTTAAATTAAAGGGGCCAACCTGTTTTTGTTCTGCTATAACGGTGATCTAAATCATTTCCGGCCCTTGTGAGTTGACATGTTCGGAGAATTCATCAACATGGATAAAGTATCAACAAAAATGGCTGGTGAAGTTATCGGACTCGGGTCGCGTTCGTCAAGATAGTAATTGTCTTGGTTATATTGTTGAATATGGTGGATTATCCGAGAAATTCTTGTGAGAAATAGCCAAAGCGTACCCTCTTATTAGAGTGTGCTTATGTAGTTATCCGAGTTATCCATCTCATTTTTTGCTCGAAAGTGACTAGGGTTCTTTGTAATCGGTTATTTAGGAAGGTATGGTACTGTTCACACATACCTTGACGTCAGATAGACATCTCCCCTATTTTGTGACTTACTGCAAATTGATTAGATGAGAACCAATAGAAGAATGGAATTATGCAAAAAAGAAACTCGGCACATGATCTTATTATTGACAACATATCACTTAATCTTAAAAAATAATTGGCCTTTTCTGTTTATACTATAAACTGTTAAAGTTTTGTTTGAGCTAAATTGCTTTTGTTGTGTTGATCAGGTCCCATATAGAGAAGGTGAATACATTGCTGTGATTCGATGGTGAAGATGCCAATGGGAAAGCCTAACAACACGGATTGTGATCCATACCATGCTACCCTTGGTGACTTCGCTAACTCCAAAATCGTAAGCTTTTAATTCCTAATTATTCGAAGAAAAATTTCACCTATTACAGATCACTCTTGCTTACTAATGTAGCTACAAATGTTTCATATTTCGAGGTGACTTGAAGCACGGAGCGAGTTCAAGATTACTAGAGCTGTTGATAAAGAAATGGTTAATAATGAAGTTGAAGCAACTATATATACCATGGGAAAATGTTATTATGTGATAAGACTGATCCGAGAATATTATATCCGCAATATGTCACATATGGATCCTATACATCTATTTCTTATCTCTCCTTTCTATTTTTTCTTTTGAACAATTTGCACATTTTAGTATGTGATAAGACTAATCTGAGAATATTATATCCGCAATATGTCACATACGGTTCATATACATCTATTTCTTATCTCTCTCCTCTCTATTTTTTCTTTTGAGCAATCCGCGCATCGCGCGGGTACGTATACTAGTAGGATTTAAATTAATTATATTCATCGACAATAAAAAGAATCTTATAACATGAACTCAATTTATCCGGATATAGCATGATATTACTCTTAACTTTTCACGTTATTACATTTACCTGAACAATGACCATACAAATGATTGAGATGTTACTCTTTTTTCAGTAAGATGATGATGCTATAACTATCAACTATTTTCTAAGAAACATTTAATATCTTAAGTTTTCAAAGAAAATCCATAATGAACAACTTGACAGGGCAATTTGCACGATTGGCCTTATTCGGGGATGGTCTTTAATTTTTGCGCTCAAATTGCTGGTCTTTAATTTTTGTCCTTAGCCTAAATATTCATGGGTTCCGGGTTCGAACCCCCTTCTCAGTCAAAAATTAAAAAAATATTCGCAAGGCAGAATTTGCCTACAAAACTCTACCTTAATGCAGACAAAACTCTACCTCAACTCTACCTTAAGGTAGAGTTTGATACCTTATATCACAGAGTTTGATACCTTATATCACAGAGTTTGCCTTAAGGTAGCAAACTTTGCCTACCTTAAGGCAGAGTTTGCCTTCAAGCATAAGGTGAATCCAAAACTCTGTCTTGCGATTTTTATTTTATTTTTTAAATTTTTGACTGAGTAAGGGTTCGAACCCGTAACCCATGAGTTTTCAAGTGAAGGCCAAAAATTAAAGACCAACAATTTGAGGGCCAAAAATTAAAGACTAGTGCCTTTGAAGGAAATCCGCGCAAAAAAATGCACTGGACAGGGCTATAACCTGATAGTGAAGCCCAGCCCAGATTTACTGGTTTGTTGGGCTTAAGACATTAATGGGCTTTGCAAGTTGATCAAATTTGAGTTGGGCCTTGCATTCAGCTATTTTTCTTACACTTAATGGCCTAATGGTCATTTGTACATATTTGCTTAAAGACAGAAACAGATCAGTTGTCACTAATGATAATTAAAGCCCCCAACTAACAATCAATCAACATCATTTTAATCTTGTTCAATGTCCTCAAAATAATAGCTTAATAACAAAAAAAATTACAATTCCAATAGTAGTATTGTAAGTGTTATTCTTCGTAAATTCTTGACTACTAATGTCAAAGTGTCCTATTAGATGGACTTAAAAAAAAACAGCTTATAAACTGAAAGCAACTTATAAGCAAAAAAAAATCATTTTTTTGCTCGGATTGCCCTTCTTTTGGGGTGGTCTTTAAATTTTCTTTTTTTTATTTGTGGTCTTTAAATTATGCTCGTATTCTTGGTCTTTTTTATTTTTGCCCTTCGCGTTGCGGCTACGAGCGTTCACGCAGAAATCATGAGGTTCTGAGTTCGAACCCCCACTCAAGCATAAATTTTTTTAAAAAAAATTGCAAGGCAAAGTTTGGGTCGCGTGTATGCCGGACCCGGTATATACTTGTTAAGGAATTATCAAATTTATACCCGAGCGTACTTCGTGCCATATGGGACTTAGCGTAAGTATGCGGGTCAATTATAACTTTGGTAATTCTTTAACAAGTTTATGCGGTGTGGGGCATGAACACTTTTAATGGCAAACTTTTATGCGGATCCGGCATAAACTTGTGAAGGAATTACAAAGTTATGCGGACCGGCATACTTATGTAAGTCTGCTTTATAAGACGTAAGTATGCTGGTCGGCATAAGTTTGGTAATTCCTTAATAAGTTTATCGATTGAAGCATACTTTAAGGAAAAATGGTAAAAAATACCCCTGCTTTGAAAAAAGGCACCTAAAAAATATCCTACGAACTTATTTTGGGTCAAAATACCTAAATCTTAAAGTTTTCAAATGTACCTGTCTTGACGGAATTATCCCAAAAATAACAAATTATTTTTTTAAACAAACTTGTCATTTTTAAACCAGGCCAGGCCTAAATAATAACCTATAAGATCTTATTCCCCGATTCTCAGCTTTGAAACTGCGTATTGGGGGGAATAAAGGGGGATATGAGTTATTGATTTAGTTGGGTCAACTTCATGATGGGTAGTACATTTCGAGGTTATTTGGGAGATAATTCCGTCAAGCTGAGGCTCATGTTGAAGCTTTAAGGATGGGAGGGTGTTTTGACCCGAAATAAGTTCGGAGATTATTTTAATACTTTCAAAGTAGAGGGTGTTTTGACCGCTTTTCCCTACTTTTAATAGGCAACTTTTATGCGGACCCGTAAAAACACGAAAATTACCAGTTTGGTAATTCCTTAACAAGTTTATCGGTGGGAAGGCATACTTTTAATGGACAAACTTTTATGCGGATAAACTCTGAAGAATTACCAAAGTTTGGTAATTCCTTAACAAGTTTATCTGGGGGCATACTTTTAATGGACAAACTTTTATGTCGGACCTTAAGAAAGAATTACCAAAAGTTATCTGGGATCCGGTATATTTATGTAAATCGCCCGTAAGGCATAAGTATGCTGAAGATAACTTTTGGTAATTCACTTATCTTAGCCGGTGAAGCCTCATGAAATTTAAACTTTGCCTCATGAATTTTTTTAAAATTTTGGTTGTGTGGGATTCAACACTGGAACCTACGGAGTTTAAAATTAAGGGCAAAATTTAAAGATTTCAAATATGAGGGGCAAAATTTAAAGACCACCCCAAAAGAGGGCAAGTGCCCCAAAAAAATAAGTTAGGGGTCAACTTATTTTTTTTTTAATATAAATGCTTTAAATAAGAAAGTCATAGTCAATTATTTTTTTGGGCTTATTTTAAGCATAAAATGACTTTAAGCTGATCAGTCAAATACTAAAAAAAGTTAAAAATAACTTATAAGTTATTTTCAGCAACTTATAAGCCAATCCAAACGGGCTCTATATTAACTAACATTGTTTCTTGCTTATTCTTTGCTATATAATCATTTCGAGGGACACTTGTCCCCTTTGTCAAACCGTAGTGCTGACACGAATTTAATTAATATTGTTTCTTCGAGTCAAGTCATTTTTTTTTATATAAAAATATAATTTTGCAAACGATAAAAGAATATGCATCGTCCTCTTGAATGTTCCAAACCATCATCTTAAACTTTGAGCATATGCTCCACAACATAGAGGCCAAACACAAGATACCCCTCTCCGAGGTAGGGAAAGATTTCGTCCTTTTTTTTAAAAAAAAATTGTATTTTTTTTTAATTTGAAATATTCATTTTCTTCTTTAGTTTATTCCTAAGCAGGTGTCCCCAAAAAAAAAAATATTAAGTCACCAAGTTTAATGACTGTTCCACAGGGATCTTAGTAGTTCAGCAGCTACCTGAACTTTTACTTTATTGATGACAGTTCACTTCCCGACCTTATAATTCCATATTTCATTTTTCCTTCCCTTACACCTCATGTAATAAACTCTTTTTAAAAAAAATATATATTTTAAAATGACAATTCCATAGTTTAAAAAAAGGTTGTAATATCTTGATGACTTTTTTTTTTTTTTTGAAATAACCTACATGAGACAGGGGCGGTGGGAGGAATGACAAAGGGGTTTCGAAGCCCTCGGCGGAAATACATGATTAAATTATTTTTATGTATATATATAATAGACGTTGAACCCTTTCGTTTCTTGCATTGTCTTCTTTTATATTTTTATTTTGAGCCATTAATGAAATTCGAACCATTACATTATACGAGAGAAAACAATACCGCTAGCACATTGTTTGGGTACCAAATTAAGTATATGCTCAAATATTTCTCAAGTATAACGTGTTAAAAAAGTAAATAAAGACATAAAACAAAAGACAAAAACAGAAACTAGTAAAATAAAATAAAATAACATTATAGATAAATTCATACAATACAAAGAATTATATTTAGTCGGTGAAGCAATTGGGATACATAGCTAACAATTTTTTTTTCCTTTTTCGTAGAAAAAAAAAAGGTTAAAAAAAAAAAAAAGCGAAGCCCTAATTTCGAAGAAAAATCAAAGCTTATTATCGATCACCATATAAATCGCAGGTAATTTTACGATTTTTGTATTCATTTTGTTATAGAAAAATTTAGTTTTTTTTTGTTTCAATTTGTATGCTATGTTTATTGATTTTTAAAATCAAGTGTTTTGAATTGTATTAATTGGTTAATTTTGATGATGTATATGAAAAAGAATGGCGTTTATGTTGAATTTTGCTTTGTGAAGCTATATTGGTATTTGGGGCTTAGGATATTTTGGCAATAGAGTTGTTAAATGTGCCCAAAATACATTTTTTTTTTTTTTTTTTGTGTGATGAAGTAAGTGGTTGTATTGAAAAGCATTAAGTAGATGCAAGAAAGTTACAGAGAAAAAGTAGGTGATAACTCCAGAAAAATAAAAAATAAAAAATAGAGTTGAATGGATAATAGATGATTAACTAGTTTGGGTGTTGAATTTTCCATTGGAATTCAGTGCCTTGTGATTGTATCTGGAATTTTTCTATTCAGGTGTGCTATAGGATAGGGGAAGCTGGGGAAGGTGATTAGGGCCGGGGACATGACTCATCCTCAGCTTCCTGAGGACATGACCCATCCTCAGTAAGCTAGTGACATGACCCATCCTCAGCGTCGATGATTAGGGTAGAAGGGTAATAGGTAGCCGAGTGTTGTCGTACTCTAATGTGGGAGAGGTAGGGGGCTAGTCACCTCTTCTCATTTATTTAGTAGTATTATTTAGTATTCGCGTAGTAGCTTGTTCTTTAATTCTTATTACTCCTGTTGCTTCATTTGCTTTGTTTGTCTTGTCATTTTTCTGTTGTTATTCTCCTGTCATTCCTGCTTTGATTACACTTCTTTTTGAGCCGAGGGTCTATCGGAAACAACCTCTTTACCTCACAAAGGTAGGGATGTGGTCTGCTTATATCCTACCCTCCCCAGATTACACTGGGTATGTTGTTGTCGTTGTTGGTGCTATAGTTTTGAAGCTGCAGTTTTTCTATTTTCATTTTTGTTGGATAAATCACAATTAATCATAAGTACAGCTCTAAGGATCCAAACTTGATCCTTTCTAATAAGAATAGAATATGTTTAGATAGACATATATCACAACAGCAGCCTCACTGAACCTATATATATGAATTAGATAATCTACTCATGCTTGTTTCCTCGTAAAATGGTCCTTTTGCTAATTAGGTGAATTTTATGTATCTAAGAATGTAGAAGGTCAGAGTGGCAGGCTACTTTCCACCGAGGTTTCAAACCGTGCACTATTAGCCCTCGAGGATTCTTGGTATTAAAAAAGTAGAAATGATCATAGGAAAGGCGATATTAGGTCAAATTACAATAAGGCGATTTAACTTGCCAAGTGACCTATATCTGCTAGAATAGTGGGAAGCTCCCTTGTCCTCATAGAGCTTGGCCTTCGAATCCAATGGAGTGATTAATCCCGCATAGCTCTGGTAATATGTGAGATGTAGGAGAAGAAATTGGAAGAAAGAATTTATCCAATTAATAATAATAATAATAATAATAATACTAATAGGGGAATTGGAAGAAATAGTTATGTCTTACGCTTAGGAGCTGGGTTTACCCTATGCGCACCCAAAGGGTAGCGGCTGTGGGTTCCCATGTCATCAAAAAAAAAAAAAAAGAAAAAAGAAAAAAGGTTATGTCTTACGCTTAGCAGTTGTTATACATGCTTTACTTTACAAATAGTACATTATTCTGATGTGGACACTATTACAAATATACACATCAATTTACACGAATGACGGAATCTAGCACCAATAAAGTCATTGATGAATTAAATGATACATGTTAATTTTTGGTAACTATATGCTCTTGAATATGGCTCGAAACTCCTCCCACTTGGTATATTTATGCATATGTCTATGGAATATTACAATTATATTTTTATGAAAGTGATCCTTCCTCAATAGAGGGGACTAAGAATATTCACTTCTGACCCGTCCAGTAATCTTTGTTTCTCGAAATGAAATCATCAGGTAAGCATTGCTTGTGAGCTTTCGGGTGGTAGCTGAACCAGTAGTGATATTGTCTTAGATTTATGGTTGAATGGCTGTTACCTCTGAAGTAGTTACTCAAGATAACCCAACCGACAGATTTCCTCTGCTCATGGAGCAAGCAGAAAGTCATGAGAGGAATGAACATGTTATTGATGTAGAACAGGGAGGTGGTCCCTCATCATCAAGTTCTTCTGGTAATGATTCTCCTCGTGACTTTGAAATGTCCAACGACGAAAATAGACCATCAAGTCGAAATTCCTCATCTTCTTCATCCAATGAATCAAATTCGCGGAGCCCTTCTACCGCTAGGAGAGGTGAAGGTTCTGATCGTCGCTGGAGCCCATTTAATACCCTTTTGTGGCTTTCCATTGAGCTAATTTTCACCTTAGGACAGATCGTTGCAGCCATTGTTGTTTTATCCTTGTCAAGGGAGGAAAACCCAGAAACCCCACTATTTGCTTGGATTGTGGGTTATGCAACTGGATGTGCAGCAAGCCTTCCTTTACTTTATTGGCGTTATCTTCTACGTTACCAAGCCACCGATCAGAGATCAGCTCAACTACGTCAAGGTTCCCCGCAAGTCAATTCCACTGCAGAGCCAAATTCTTATATTACTATCTCATTAACTCGCTCAGATGAGGAGAATGGTAATAGGAACACACCTACAGACATTTGGACCAGGCAAAGCAATGCAAGGTAAATATATGCACATTATTCTCTTCATGTGTTTTCTTCTTTATCTTTTTGTTGTTGGGCACAACTAACCCAAACTAAGCATGTTTAGATATTCAGGATGGAGTCAGCTGTTGCCTTGAGAAACCTCATTAGCTAGATTGTACGAGTTTTGGCTAGATGATTTTTTAAGTACAACTGCTTCATGCTTCATGAGTAACTAGAAATTTTATCATTTTTCATTCAAAGGTTTTTAACCTTTTCTCCAACTCCTTTAATTTTATGTAATAAAAAGTGTATCCAAGAATTCTTCATTTTTTGTATCTTCCAAATCTTTGCACACAATGCAGAGATTCTCATGGAAATGTAGTCCGTGTTTAAAAATAATGTCTGTTTTGTGAACCAGAATATGAAGGTTGCGGAAATGAGGATGTTGCGATGGATGTGTGGGCATACTAGGTAGGATAGGATTAGAAATGAAATTATCCGGGATAAGGTGGGAGTGGCTTCGGTGGAGGACAAGATGCGGGAAGCGAGGTTGAGATGGTTCGGACATGTGCATGGGAGAGGCACAGAGGCCCCAATGCGGAGTTGTGAGAGGTTGGCTATGGATGGTTTCAGGAGAGGTAGAGGTAGGTCGAAGAAATATTGGGGAGAAGTGATTAGACATGCTATGACACAGTTGCAACTCACCGAGGAGATGACCTTAGATAGGAGGCTGTGGAGATCACAGATTAGAGTAGAAGGTTAGTAGGTAGTGGAGCGTTGTCTCGCGGATCCTTCCTTAGTAGTAGGCGTAGCACTATCCTTGTAGCTTATTGCCTTTTGATTCATGTTACTATCTGTTGTCTCTTGTACTTCGATTATCGTATCAGTTTGCTGTTGTAACTGTTTCTTTTTACATTATGCTATGTTATGCTTTGTATGATGTTATGCGATGATTTCTTACTTTATTAATTCTTATCTAACCTTTTTTTCAAATGCCTTTTCTTGAGCATGACCTCCTCCCTACCTCCCGAAATAGATAGGGGGGCAGCACTTTACCCTCCCCAGATCCCACTTAGTGGGAGTATATTGGGTATGTTGTTGTTGTTGTCTGTTTTGTGAACCAGTATCTCCTCAGTAGGGGGGGCAAATGGCGGTTTGGGCTGAATTTGGACGTGTCAAAATGGGCTGAATCAATGTACCCAACCCCGACCCTGGGGTTTGGGTCATGATCGGCTAAATAATGAGTCGATAACCCAACTTGCCCAGCTATTACCAAGTATTAATTTTATCGGTTCTTTTCTTATAATTTGTTTAATTACCAAACAAAATTAATATACCTTTTTTTCTTGATTTGGGCTTATATAACATATCAAACGAAAAAAAAGTTTTTTATTTGACTATTTTGACAAGGTTTCTCATGGTTAATTTTGGCTACATTCTCGGCCAGATCAGCCCAAGTTTTAGATGGGTTGAATTTGGGCAAGTCAAGATGGGCTGAGTAAATAATTTGGCGGTGCATATTTTCATGGACTAAATTTGGTAGCCCTACTCTTCAGTACCTTGATCTTGGAATCTGTCTTATATCACTGATAGTATTATTCACCGTGCATGGATGTTTCTTTTCTCCCAGACTTGGTTCACTGGTGGATCATTTCAAGATGGCCTTGGATTGCTTCTTCGCAGTATGGTTTGTCGTTGGCAATGTTTGGATCTTCGGGGGGCACTCATCTTCTTCTGAGGCTCCCAATTTGTACAGGTACAATTGTTTCCTTTTTATTTATTCGTCCCTTGCCACACTGGTATCACCCAAAATAACATTGGATCCACATACTTTGCAGATTATGTATAGCTTTTCTTACCATTAGTTGCATTGGATATGCTATGCCTTTCATCTTGTGTGCAATGATATGCTGCTGTCTGCCTTGTATTATTTCAATCCTTGGTGTCCGTGAGAATATGCATGGAGTGAGAGGGGCCACGGAAGAGTCTATCAATGCTCTTCCCACACTTAAGTACAGGGTCAAGACAGATGGAAATGGGAGCAATGAAAGCAAAAGTCCAGGAGGGGAGGAAGGTGGTTGTTTAGTCGCAGGCACTGAGAAGGAACGTGCCATCTCAGGGGAAGATGCGGTAAGTTTATTTTTCCATTTATAGCGTTTTGAGTCAGACATTTGAGTTTCTGGATAGCAGTCTCACATAAATTAGTTGTTGCTTCTTGATTTGATGTTGTTTGCATCTGTCTGAGCTAAAATATTTGTAGGCGTGCTATATCAATCAATCCATTATAAGCAAACAGGAAGCATTCCTATTTCCATGACTGCTATTCTCCCTTAGGATTAACACTATCAAGGATAAAGTAGATGACTATCGTAATAACTAGTTGTTTTTAATGTTGAAACTCAACATGTAAAGCATTTCTTATAGTCTTTCTTTTATGATCAACTTTATTTTCTTTATACCCCATGTTTTGTAATTTTCTCTCCTTCAAGGCGGAGCAATAAAATACCATACAGGACAGTTTTCTCTATGTTGAGCTTTTACTACTTCCTGTTTGATTTTGTGTTATTGCTTTGCTTGATCTGGTTTTGTACAATTTTGTTTTACATGCCAAAAACAGGGAAACATGGAAAACAACATTATTGGGTGGTGAAAAAACTATTCACACATATCACTTAGCAAAACTATACAAATTGCAAAGGAAAAGGAGGAGACTGAATGATCTGATTTGCCAATCTTAGCAGTCAGGCATTAAGTAGACCGGGAAATATGTAACAGTTATGAAAGTTTTCGAATTCTAGAAGAGATAAAATGCATTATTTCTGAAGTTAGTCTCTACAGCTATGGAGTAGCATGTGACCTTAACTTATCATTGAGATACTATCAGATTTCAGTTATTACTTCTTGGCATCATGTTTCTACACAGGTGACAACCTAATAATTTACATAAAATAGGATTCATGCCTATCAAAACAATCGAAAACGATATATTTAATTGTATTTGCCGGATCTCTGATTTAACTCGATTTTATGAGACCTTCCAGAGGTCTGCTATTAGCTTGTTACATATTACATGTTGTGCAACCTAGGTAAATTGCGTTCGGAAGGAGTTTTTAGTGTCTCTCCAACTTTTGTTTGAGATGATAGTTATCTAGAATTGCATAAATCACTAGTTGGCTGGTGATGAATATATATGAGCTTTCTATGTAATTCAGCTGTTCAGTTTCATCTATTTAACCAGCATTTGTGCTTTAAACCTGAACAGGTATGTTGTATTTGCTTAGCAAAGTACGAGGACAACGACGAGCTGAGGGAATTGCCTTGCTCGCATTTCTTTCATACCCAGTGTGTAGATAAATGGCTGAAGATTAATGCGTCTTGCCCCCTCTGCAAATCTGAAATAGACGTCAAGAATACAGATGTACCTTCTGTAGAAGAGGAACCCCTTCGACAATCCTAAGGTAATGTGGGTACCAACTTCTTATTGTTGAAACAGAGATCATTGCGGCTAAGCTTGTTGCATGGGTGCCAGGAGAGTATTATCGCAGTCTTCTGCTTCTGCTGTTTTTCTCATTGGAATTTCAGTTTGTATAGTTGTAGTTCATGTCAAGAATCGATAACAGGCTTGAAAGAAAAGGTAATTCCATTGTTGATATCAAGGCTGAAAAGCTCTACAAAGATGTTTGCCAGATTGTCTGGTTGAACTCATTACCTTCCAGAAACTTAACTCATCCTGCTACTTTTGGGAGGAATCTTCTCCTTGTAAGAGTATTTCTCCATCAGTGTAAGATACCCTTCTTGAATATTCTTACACCTCTTTCATGCCTCACCAGCTATGTTGCTCGGAACTTCCAAAAATGTTGCTACACCTGTGTCGGATCCTCCAAAAATGCATATCTTTTGGAGGATCTGAACTAGGCGATATTTTTGAAGCGTCCGCTGTCCAGTTACTTCTCTCTTGTATAAGTTAATTTAGGATAAAGATTGTTAATTATCTGGAATTTGAGGGGCATAATCCCTTCTCAAATTCTGTCTAGTTTGTAAGCATGTTCAGATTCGTTTAGTTTACTGTTGAAGGTAAATAGTACTTGTGAAGTATGTTGAGCAATAGTTTGACTCCTTTACCAGCTCCGCGATTTCTGGTAATTGGAAGACTTTTTAACTAATGTCAGGCACATGTCTATGACATTTGTAACAATATTTCACGATAACACACGATAACACCAATAATTATCATAACACCAATAATTATCATTTTAACTGTACACTTTTTGTAAAATTATCTCTTGTATAATAAACTTATGCAAATATCTTTGTATTTATCATTTATAATAATGACTAAAAAGCAATTAGTTAAATATTTTATTGGAAACATAACTTCAATGAATTTTGAAGTTCCAACGAAGAACTTGGACCGTCAAAAACTATTGTGAATCTGGAATATGAAAAATTAAAAAATGTTAAGAGACTTTCTCTTCTGTCATTTGTTAACGAACTTATTTTTCATTTTTTTAATTATCTTTTATAACATAAATAAGTTGAAAAAAATTGATTTTGAGGTAATTCTTTTCTGTAGCAGTCAAATAAAATTTAAATGTCAAATATTATAGGTGACTACAATCAACTGCTATTACAAATCAGGTTGTTATTTAGATGTTTGACTCTGTTTTTTTGGATTTCTAGCATCAGTTTCTGAGTCTTCATTAATTCGAATCAGTGCGGCATAAGACCGATTAAAAGGGAAACCACTCTTTACAATGATATGTTTTACTTTCAGAATTTGAATCCGAAATCTCTAATTAAAAGTGGATGAGTCATATCTATTCTATAACAAGCCTTGATGGGTAGTTTAACTATACTTCCAAGTGGCTAAGTTCTAGACTAAGATTATTGGACTAAGTACTCAAAATTTAGATGGTAACTAAAATAGTGGGATAAAAAAGTGAAGTCGGAATTGTTGTGCTCTGTTCCTCTTGATTCTGTTGTTTTAGATAAAAAGATGAGCGGTAGGGATTGCACTCTACTTTCAAATGTGTATAAGAAGAAAGGAACCAAACAATATTGGTGGCTTTGAATTCCATAGATAAGCTCTTTTCTATTCGATAGCTGAATTTGTCACTCTGGACAATAAGTTAGTAGACACGGAAATTGCACTGCCTATGTTTACTTATTGTTATTTGGGGTTCTTGAAGAGATCAAGCGTTTGTAGTCCAACGGTTAGGATAATTGCCTTCCAAGCAATAGACCCGGGTTCGACTCCCGGCAGACGCATCTCTTTTTCTTTTCCGAACTGTTTTGAACTGTTTTTCTTTGAGCCTAGGTCTATCGGAAACAACCTTTCTACCTCCAAGGTATGGCCTGTGTACACTCTATCTTTTTCAAACCTACTTTGTGAGATTACACTGGCTGTGTTGTTGTTGTTGGAGTTCACGGGGAAACCCGTTTCATAGAAACAAGACCTTTCTCTCACCTTTTATAGCATCAAAGATTTCATCTTTTTTTCTCATTTTTTGCATTTTTTCAACTCATTCTTTTCATTTAATTATTTTAAATAAAATCTATTATTAATAAAGAAACAGTTGGTTACAGAATTTAAAAGTCACTATCGAAGGTTACCACCGTCACTGATAGTCCAAAAATGTCTACACGTTTATGCTCTATGCATTACTACAACCGTTTCTAATATTAATAAACCATTATCACAATGCTTCATGATTGGTTTTTAAATCAGACACATATTTTCATGGATCATTATGCATATGATTGGAAGTTAGAAAGGTTTAACAGCCTTTGGAATTTAGCAGATCTCAAGGTTGAAAATGAAATCATCTAATGGATATTCTTGCTTCAATGTCGTCTTTTACTCCGACAGATTATTTGTCAACTAATACCTCTTTTGTTAATAGATATTTTTGCAACTTTCTTTGACATGTAAGATTTTATCACTCTTTTCTTATTGAATTTCACAAAATATGTTTAAACATAACAAATGCTAACAACGTCTTGAACTAGAATCCCAGTCCACTATATTCCACATTTGTGTTTACCATGAATATCTTGAAGCAGTCGTTTCCTCTTTATAATGTTTGTAGTACATTGATCTTTGTATCGGCTGAGAGCACTTTACAATAATCAATTTTTAGTTATATTTATGCAATAATCATATTTTGAATGGCTTGCAGAATATGTTCCCCAAAATTGAGATCATATTATAGATAGTATATATACGTAAGTACTTGAAGTGATTATGATGCTTAGGTGAATTATGAGGCAATTGACAAGGTAGGAAATCAAACTCTTCTAGAGAGAATTAGTACTATTTTTTAGGCAGCATGGGGGCTGAGAAAAATAATTATATCTGAGCTAATTTATGGTTAGAGAAAATGGATGGTGAAATTGAAACATTAACAACAGGAAACAAAGTGACCAAACATTGCTGGTTGGATTCAAAAATCCCTTCCCCATGAATTGTTGTTGAACTTTCCAAATTAAAGCTTCATTTTTTCGTGGTTAAACTATAAATTATAAATTTTTTCTATAGCAATAATGTCTTTGAGAGAAATTACACACTTCATTATTATCTTTTGTTGAATCTTAATTGAAAAGCCGGATACAATTTCATGATGTCATCGAATCCTTGCAAGTCATGTTTACACTTAAGATTTATTAATAATTATCTTGACTATATACATAATATGAAGTAGAAACAGTTTGACCCGTAATAAAGATATAAGAAATAATTCATACGAAATTATTTAGAAAAGCAATGAAAATACAAGTCCATACCCAAGAAAACTTTGAGAAGAGCCGTTCCTCTTGAGTAAATCCAACTAATCATGAGTAAAATTAATTTGGATGAACATTTGAGTAAGCACTATTCAAAGGCAAAAACTAACCTCAGGAAATAGAAATTAGACCAAGTTGATTTAACAATATGTAGGCTTTTTATTCAAGTTTGGACAATTGATTCTTCAATATGATAGCTAAGACGATAATATTTGATAAGAAGATCATTGTAAGACTTATTTTATATTTATCCTATAAAATATAATAAACACTCATAATGTTCACATATAAGTAGTAGTAAGAGTTATTTATTTGGAATGGATTATTTTTCTTAATTTAATTAGATTTTTAAATTAACTGCAATAAAAAAATTTGACACCAAAGCTCATAAAATTGTATTTAACTCAATACTTCTTCAAGACAAACTAATAGCCTAATATGGTGTATTGCAGCTAGGGGTGTCAAAACTATTTCAAAAACCGACCGAACCGATTTTCAGATTTTTTAAAATAAAACCGAGGTTTCTAATATTAACTTATAACCGTGCCGAATAATTAGGTTGAATTTTTATTTTATAAAAAATATCGAACCGAACCGAATATATATATATATATATATATATATATATATATATATATATATATATATATATATATATATATTATTTTATATGTTAAGTTTAAAATTACAATTTACAAAGCATTAAATTTTTTACTTTGGGCCTTGGGTTTTTGGGTGAATTACAAGTAAATATGAAAACCTACACTACCACTGTAAAACAAAGGAATTACACGTTATTTGCGTTTACTGCTTAGAATCTGAGATTATGCATTTCGTTTTAAATCTAAACTATAGTTTTTAGTCTCAACATTCTTGTTTTGTGTTCAACAAGAAGGTAACTGTACAAAGGTAAATTTTTACTCTTCATCCTTTTCTTTCCTTTATATTTTGTGATATTTAGTCAAATCTCATCATATACTGTCCCTCCTATATAATCATATTTCGACCATATTTTTTTTTTACAATCACACCGTTTGATTTTTCATTAATTAATTTTCTTTTTACAAAATAATGACAACTTTTTTTTTTTTTGTTCTTTACAAATGTAGAATTATAAGTGCATTTTTCATAATGGCGTAAAGTATGACTATTGTTGATTTGCTGTTTGATGTTGTGTTGCTTTGCTACCTTCTAGTTGCTAGTTACATTTTTATTCCTTTAATTTCTATAGCTTTTAATTACTTTATGCTAATTGCTAGGTATATTTTTTTGGAAGAAACAAAAAGGATTACATAAAGCTTAAGGATCGAGATATGAGGACAAAAAATTAAATTACCCGTTTTATTATATATGATTTTTTTATAATATTATATAAGTTGATGTTTTAAAAATAAATTACCGAAAATTAACTGAACCGTACTGAAACCGAGATGATCGGTACAATTTTGAAAAGTTCAATTTTGATTATATTCGTAAATTAACCGAAAAATTGATACGGTATAATTTTTACAATAAAACCGACCGAACCGTACCATTGACCCCCTAACTGCAGCCAAATTTGTCATCCGCAGCCAAAATGAACACTATATAATATACAAAAAAAAATAAAAAAAAATAATTTGGGAAAATGATAATATGTACAATCTGAGGAAGCAATTAGGATTTAGGAGATACTTCACGAAACTCTTAATAGCTCCGTCACCCCTCTTGGCTCACAATAAGTTTAATAGAAGGATTAGGAAAATAGATCAAACAATTTATCGGAGATAAAATTCTTCAAGGTAATATGATATATATAGCTTCCTATATCCATTTTCAATATTTGTCAATGTGAGTTTTGAATTTATCTTATAACTAGTAGGATAATCTTGTGATCCTAAATTAAAAATATTTTTAATGTATTAAAAAATTCTATAAATATTGTGGTTGTAAATATTTCATATAAGATATTGAATTTAAAGAATTACTTACCAAATATAAAAAGTGACATTTTTTTAACAAACAATAAAGAAAATAATACACATTTATATATAATGATGGAATACTTAATTCTATTTATTCTTCACCTCAATACTTTTTCTTTTGATTTTTTTGGGAAGCAGTCTTTGCAATAAAAAATGTTACCCCATTTTTCCATTGGTGATCTTGCTAAATGCAGGAAAATATACTTTAAAATTTTCTCCTTTTATTTCAATACAAATAGAAGAAGCACATTTGGACATTTAGAACGTTTTCTGAGCAATTCTCATTAATCTCATGTATTTCTTTATATTATAGCAATTTCTCGCAGTCCAATTTATCAATGAAGATACTATGTTTATAAGTAATATATTTGGTTAACCTCATTTATTCCCAGTAAACTTATTCAAAAAAATTATGGCTATGCAATTTTTTCTTCAACAGTTCATTTATACAAAAGCAAATAGAAATAAAATATGAGGAAAATTCAATCCACAACCTAGAAATGGAAACATCTCCCACATAAAGTTGAAATTGAAACTTTTATTCATTATACAGCCAATTGAAAGTAAATAAATAGTAATAGTAGTAGTAAGCAAAATAGCAGTATTATTAGTGCAAAAGTAAAAAGTAAAAAGTAAAAAGTAAAAAGAGTGGTTGGTCAGGAAATGACAGCAATTACTTAATGAGGTGAAAAGAAGATTTCAGTGGGACCCGCTTTTCAGAAAGCTGTACCCATCTTTAGATGGTATAAACGAAATTATACTAAAGTGTCCTGGTTTTTTCGTCCAAATAGGTAAAAGTACACCTATAAAGGAAATCAAGTACAACAGATGGAAGCACATAAAACATGCAATGCCAAAATTACCTCCATGTCGGCAAGGAGGACAACAGGAAGCACCTGAAACTCCTCCTTATATAATAGTAGTAAAGTAAAGTAATAAAGAATATGAATGAGTGGAGCTGAAAATTCGAGATATTTATTTAACTTTTTTCATTAAAGAATAAAAATGAATGGCACATGTCTTTTATATGAGTGGCCGTTGAGAGAATCTTAGATGTGTCGTATTTCTCGAAAAAGGGATTTGATTGATGGGATTTGGTATGAGATCGATGATCTCGATGAGATTGATATTTCAATCTTTCTTCTTAGAACATCTTGATTTGGTCCTATAAAGCGGGATCAAGCATGTTGCCGCCGAGAAGCGTTTAACCCCGTATTTCTTCAGAGAATCTCCTAATTGTTCCGGAGCAACTAGAAAGAGATTCTTTAACCAGAAAGAATTCGGTTCAGATGTAGAATACCTATCCAGAAGTTTAATGGGTGTAAACCGAAAAAGGATTCTTGAGTAGTTGTTAATAGAGTTGAGGTTAACAAATTCTAAGGTGTCGGTATCAATTTATAGTCCCCCCGAACCCCATCATCTCCACCCCGTAGGAACTACGAGATCACCCCAAGGACGCCTTCGACATCCAGGGGTTACAGACCGACCATAGAACCATGTTCAATAAGTGGAATGCATTAGCTGTCCTCTCTCAGGTTTGGCCGTCAGGGTCGGAGAAGGGTGAAATTAATTGTTTTATTTTATAGCACATGTTTTTAAAAAAAAAAAAAAATTCTGATGAGATTTCCAATATTTCTCCCATATATTTTAGAAGAAGCTACTGTTGGTGCCAGTTATTTTCATTTTTACATTGTAAATCTTATGGCCCGTGGAATATTGATTACTTTTTATTTTTGTATCCGCCGATGTTCTTAGGGAAAGGTTTCAGGGTGATAAATCCGTGTTATGTTCTTATTCCATTTTTTTCTTCTCTCCATATTTCTTTCTTACTTTTCAGTATATATTCAATTTTTATGCTTTTTAGCATGTTAGTTCTATATTTTGTGCATTTATATTGTGAAATCTAATTTTCTTGGTAGAAATTATTACTTATGTGCCGGGTTTGGCGTTAAAATATGACAAGTATACAAGTCAACATAACTTATGTGCTGGATTTGGCGTTAAATTCGGGTATAGATTATTCAAAATTGTTAAAATAAAATTTACATACTAAAACTATACGACAAGTATACAAGTCAACATAACTAATGATTCATAATATTTAAAAACAATCGAGAAAATTGAAGGAGAAAAAAATTTATTTGACTTCCAAACATTAATCCCTTCACATAAAATAACACAGCAGAATATTTTAGATTAAATGTGCGGATTAAATCTATGACTTTTGTATTTGTAAGAGAACTATCTCCGACAACTGCGCGAAATGCGGGCAAGTACACTAGTGAAAATGAATGTTGGAATATTCAAGGTAAATAAAAATTACTTAAATTACTTTTAAATCTAATTATAGAATTACGGAGCATCAAATAAGGTCTCAAATTAGCAAAAGAAAGGGGCTACAAGGCACTAGAAGCGGATATAGCCTGCCTACTTGCTACCAAACTTATCAAAGAAAGTCATTACTGAAGATTGTAGATATTTACTGAAGATGAACAAAGTTACTATCATACATATATATGGAGGAGTTGGATTTTCCAGCGAACTAAAACCGCAAACATGAAGAGATTCGCTAATGTGGAAAGACATGCTCAAAGAAATAGAGTTTATTCTCCTCAAAACTTAAGTCATAGATTTTGTGAAAGATATTAAGAAATTCATTTAGTTCTTCCAACGTACAAGAGGGAAAGAAGAAGAAGAAGAAGAAACTCAAGTTACAAAATTTATACTAACAAACAATTGGAAGAAAGGTAGAAACACGTTATAAAAGAACAAACGAAAAAGGGTTGGAAAAAAAAAAAAAAAAAGGAAACAAGCCCCCTTTGGCAGAATACAAAACTATTTTTTTCTTTTTGTTTATGTGCATATTTACATAATGAATTTGCTTGTGTTATTTCAACGTTGTAGCTTATAATACCACAACCAAAAAATTGCAGGCTAAGCAATTTCGACGTCTTCTCTTTTTGTCTGGCTTGAACATTTTAGTGAAAATCTGCAAGTTTCAATTGCCTCTTCAATTGTTAAGAACACTGATTCTTTTCCAATCACGTCTATGAATCTTGTCACAATTAATTTTTCCATGACTCCCAATCTTGGATTAATCAATATCATCTACACAAAAAAAAGTATATTAGAAGGTTGTGAATTTACTATACCATAATTAAATAAGAAACTATGTTTATACATACCTTGATCGATTTTGCTTCTAGGGATCTACGAACTTCAAATAAAGTTTCAACACCCGTTATGTCAATAGATGTAACACCTATAATAGTGTCATTACAATTTCTTTTGATTTAGTATAACATCGAAAAGCATATACAAAAGTATTCACAAAAAAAAAAAAAAAAAAAAAAAAACAACTATATCTTGATGGTGACTCTTTGCATCTCAAAAAGATAAAAAGTAAAATATAAAATGAAATAATTTTGGCTGAGTATATAAAGGCATTTTATTAAATTCTTGCTCTAAGTAAACAAATTTATCAAGTCGTCCCTATCTTTTGTTTGTTAGGTAATCATAACTCGAAGAAATAACTTATATTGGTTTCTTTTTAGTCATGTTTTAAACAAATAGTCATTGTTTTGGAGTTTTAACTTTCACAAGTGAATCTCCATGATAGTATCTGGAGTTTTAACTTAAAGAAGTCAAAATTTCAGAACAAAGACTATTTTTCATGAACCGAAAAGTGCCCATTTAGAATATTTATATGCTCATGATTCATACCTCCAAAATCAAGTAGCAAGTACTCAATTTCATTTCTTTTAGAGTTTGCAAGAGATTGCTCATCTCTGACCCATCTGAGAATCCTGCTCAATATATCCATCAAAATAATATCTTACCATTAGAACAAAAAAAAAATGGACATTAAAGAAGTACTAGCTAGTCTTGTGGTTCTGTATACAGTCATATTTCTCTCTAACAATCATCTGTTATAACAACATTTCACTATAACGATCACGTTTTCTTTAGAATCGATTTTTCGTATAATATTAAAAGTTCTCTATAATAACATTTTTCTATAGCAAATTTTTTTATATCTAGATAAACGATACAGTTATAGAGAGATTTGATGGTATAAAAGAAAGAAATTAAGACAAACTTTTTTTACCTTTCTCTCACATAATTGCTATTTGGGAAGTATATTGGAGAACCAAGCTTCAAAATCAACATTCCTGGAGTTCCATTTGAACCAGGATATTGTTCTATGTCACGAAACGCAGTGTTTGTTATGGTTCCAAGTTTGCAAGTAGGTGGCCTAGCTACATATAGAAGTGCCCTTATCAAGGCAAGTCCAACCTAACCAAAAAAAAATAAAAAATATGAAGGAAACAGTTCAAACTTTATTGGATTAAAGGTGTTAGTTGGATCAAATAATTAAAAAAAAAATACTAAAAATTATGACAGTTGTAAGGAAAATGAATTCTGTCGATAAAGGTAGTAATTTTGTAGAAATTGAACCCACTAGCCATTTTTGGGTAATGTCCTGGAGTTTGACTTCTGAATTTCAAGCTCCATGACAATGTCCTGGTGTTTCAGTTTTAAAATTTGGAACTCCATAACAATGACTATTTTTCAATTATAATGACTATTTTTCAATTATAAGGGCTAAAATGGCTATTTGTGAGTTTTACCAAGTAATTCCTGTTTGGTAAAACGTATTTTTCTTGTAACCAAACACTAGAAAATAACTTCCATTACCAAAATGCACCCTAAGTGAGTAATAATTGTTGAAAAAGTTTGCTCACCGACATCATGAGTCCCATGTCCATGCTAACGAAGGAAACACCAAAGAATGCAACCATACAAATCAAGAAATCAAATTTGTCAGTCTTGTAGAGGTGATAAGCCTTCTCATAGTCAATTAGGCCAAGCATTGCTGACATGATGATAGCAGCAAGTGCAACAAGTGGTGTATAGCCAAAGAGTGGAGCCAAGAATAATAGAGTTAGCAACATGCACATTGACATTACTACATTTGACATTTGGCTCTTGCATCCAGCATTGTGGTTCACTGCTGTTTTTGAAAATGGCCCTGAAAAATGAAGCATCATTAGTAGATGTTTATGTTACTCTGTCAGTGTATAAAAGTTAAGATATTGTTTGCTGACTCTCAGCCGGTTGCTTGAAGGAAGCAGTGGTCAGGCACCAGGTTCATCTGAACCCATTTTTGATGCAGAACATAAATTTATGTGCAAAAATTCACTAAAATTGCTACAACTAATAGGTTTGGACCTATAATTTTTAAAATATAATTCAATGTTAAAAACTGGACCGATAGAGATTGATCTTGGATCTGCCTCCGGAAGGAAGTGCAACTTATTTGTCCGGAGGGGCGGTCGACTTACTTGTCAGAAGAGGCGTATCTAGGGTTTGAACTTTATGAGTTTACGATACCGTTCAACCCATTGATCATTTGAGGTACTGAGTTCAAAAATTTAATAGTTGTACATACTTAATAGATTTTTTTAATATATACTAGTATACAAAAGTTAAGCCAAAGCTATTGAGTTTGACTGAATCCGTAGCCAGCACGGTACATTTGCCTCTAGCTCGTCGAGGCAATCAATGGGAGGAAAATGATAGATTATTCCATTATATTTCCTCTTTCGATAAGAACTGACTTTTGTTTAGGGTGTTTTAAAAACTAATGTTTCCTTTTTCATTTCAATCATCGAGACATCAGAAGGGCCAACTATATGTAACTTGGGAGCCATGGTCCCTTCAAGTTAAATTGAATGAACATCTACAACTAAGGGAAATTAATGAAGTGTTTATCACAAGGTGAGAGAATCTTATAACATGACGACTAGTGACTCATAAAATCATTAGATTTAGTCAATTTGGTCAACATGACTGCAAGTAGACCGCGTTTTTATGATCTTAAACTGACTGTGACCAAAGTCGTGACATGACAACTAGATGAAGATACTATAATGATGCAAAGAGTTGTAAACTTGTAAAATATTTTATTTAATTAACAATAAAGTAATTACCTGTACTCAAGTAGCAAGAAGTGAAAGAGCCAACAATATTCATGAGGCCAATGGCTATCATCTCTTTGTTACCATCAATTTGTTCATTATCCATGATAGAGAAACTCCTCCCAATAGCTATTCCTTCCTATAAAATGTTCCATTTGAAAGAAAAAATTGAATATAAATTTTTTTGAAAAATTTAATATTTTGTTCGATTTTCAAACTCATATGGAAAAAATGCACTTACTGCTAGAGAAACCATAGCTGTGATGATCCCTGCCTTTACAGCAACAGATATATATTCTGGACTAAAGTTTAGAAGCTGGAGGGAGGGTGGATTAATTCCTTTACTCAACTTTCCCACCTGCATTTAGTTTTAAAAAAAAAGCTCCAAACATGAGAGAACAAATGGGAAAAAAGTTGTACATTTTTATGTATTAAATTCGAAATGACTCATCAAACTTGAGTAAGAACGGGTTAAAGTAATGTAAGCCGATGAGTCAATATGTTATCCAACCCATTGTTTGAATTTGGTGCAGAGATTGGAAATTATGTATTTCGTAGGACTTAAACTAATACGTAATTTAAGAAAAATACATTAAACTTTCACATTCTTTTTCAGGAAGAGAAATAAATAGGAAGGATCTGGGTTTATGTTGGGTGGGTTGGATTATGAACCGTTATTGACCCTATCTATTTTACATGGAACCAATTGTTTAGCAGGTTGAGTAATAACGTATTTATGATTTGACCTGTTCTAACCCGTTCAATTTAGCCTAATCCATTTCATTTTCTACCTCTAAGCTCTACTATTATTTAATGGTACATAAAGGCGGAGCTAGAAATTTAAGTGATTATACATATATCACTATTTCCTTGTGCCAATATGACTTAGCATAAGTTTTTAGTCTAAGTTTATTCAACTATATACATATCTCTTATATTTCTTTTATTAAATCATCACCTAGTTTTATGTATATTACATTTACACCACATGTATTTAAAATATCCAAATTGAAATTGAAAAAAAAAAAAAAAAGATGAGGAGGAGAGTTTAACTCACAATGGGTATGCCATGTTTCTCAGCATTGAATAAGTAAGCAAAAAGGCATCCAACTACAACAACAATTATTGGAGCAATGGCTGAAACCCAAAATAGATTTGGTTTCTTCTTTTTCTGCAAATTCCACACAGTTTAATTTTTTTATTAGACTTAATAATATTTTTACACATCAATATATGTAAATTAAAATTTAATAAAAAACTTACCACATATCTAGATAATTGTAGGAATGTAAGGAAGATTACACCAACAACTACACACTGCCATGTCCACTGTTTATATATACATAAAAAAAAAGAAGGGAAAAAGTATGAGTCAGTATCAAAGAAAAAAAATTAATTGAAAAAGCTCACTTGGGTAATAAAACTTAGAATTTCTTTTCTGTCTATGGAATTTGGCCAAAAACCATTTAACTTTTCCTTTGGCCATATATTGAACATTGGTTGATTCATGCAAAAATCGCTTTTTAGGCTACCATTTAAATTTTGTCCCTATTTCTAAGAGTTGTGAAAATCTAACCTTTGGAAGTTAGGACTGACAAAACATTTAACTGTCGTCTAAGGTCTAGAAAATTATAGATCGTGGTCTAATGTTTCCTCATAAGATTTTCAATTTGCTAAAAAAAAGTTATTTAGACCATGATTTAAAAGATTCATAAATTATAAGAAATATAAAAAGAAGAGAAGAAAATTTATGTTGAACATGGAATTTAGTGAATAGTCTATGAAATGATCACTTTATCTCCAGTGATACTTTATTATTTTTGTTAAACTAATTATTATTGTTTCTGGACTAGTTCAGTCTTACACTTACAATTTTCCTTTAAAAATAATTCCACTAATCAGGGATTAATAAAAAAGAACATATTAATTTATTAACAAACCTCTTTTCTGTGTTCAAAAACAGAACGTAAAACATGAACTACATCTGTATGGCTAGTGAAATGCTTCAAGCCAAGAATGCCCTTCAATTGCTGTAGGCAAATAATTAATGCTGTCCCTCCCATAAATCCAGTAATTGTTGAATGTGATAGAAAATCCACCAAAAAACCAAGCCTGCATGACAAAATAATAACTTAATTAGATGATAGACCGTTAAAAAATTAGACTTGGTATCCTATTCCACTTGAATGATTTAACTTGTATACACTGGTACCGTAAATGATACTTAAAAGGTTAATTTCATGTATAGTGACTAAAGTTTACCATTGTTATAGTAAAGTCATAGAATTATTTTTTTGTCAAAGTAAAAACATTGATTTTACCTATTATAGCAGTAAAGTCAAAAAATTATTATTTTTGTCACAGTAAAATAACTGAAGTTTACTATTACAGTGTGGGTAAAGTTTATTTTTGTCACAGTAAAATAACTGAAGTTTACTATTACAGTGTGGGTAAAGTTCAATGACTTTACTGTTAAGTTTGTGTACGTAGTTCAATTACTTCAATTTGACAAAATAGCCTGTGATTGTTCTAATGAGTAAAATTCGGTGACCATATAAAAAATTAATCCTAATTTAAAGCTATCACTTTAATTAACATGTCGTAGCAGGTATATAGCATAGTAAAAAAAAAAAAAAAAGGAATAAACTTCGGAATTCGTTGCTAAGCTATTGCTAAATAGCCCACAACTAGCAGGATTTTTGATAATCCAGAGCAAATTTTTGTTGTTTAGTGTCGTACCGGTACCACCTATTATAAGTAGTTACTTGAAGTTATCCTAAGTAATCTTAAAGTATAATATTTTTGGTGTATAAAACTTAAACTGCTAGAATTATGTTATTTGGGGTGTATAATACCTTAGGACACCCAAAGTTGTTTGCACCAAACCAGAGACAAGGGTGGCTGTGTAGACCAAACTGAGATATAATGGCATATTTTCTTGAGGTTTAACTTTTACTTGAATAGTTTCAGCAATAAGCAATGAGCAAGTTGCCACTGTTCCAACAGCAAGGTGCCTTGAACTTCCAAAAATAGCATAAATAAGAGGGGGAACAAAGCTTGAATCTGCAAAACAGTTATAATAAATAATCAATTAATTAGTTAATTAACCATATGATGAGAACTCAATTTTAATTTCACAGGTTGTTCTATAATTGCTTATAATCAATATATATTCCAATCTAATGGACCAACACTTTAGATGATATAATTGGTGTTTGGAAAAGGATTTGAGTAATTATACAAAGTTCACAGTATAAAGATTTCTTACATGTGCCTATGAGGGTATTAAATACAATACACTTTGATTATTTAGCATGAAAAAAACTTAAGTCATACATTTATTTGTCCATTAATTGTCATTATTAAATAAATAAATAAATAAATAAAATTTCTTACATGATTAGTGTAATTAATCTGTTATAACAAGTTAGGTGTACTATTTTTATGAGGTTATCAATTATGCTTATTGCAAAGATTTACTTATAATTATTGATCTAATTGTGAAGATATTATTTCATATATGCATTGATGATTTAAAAATATTTAAACAATCAGATCACTCATTAGTAATTGCATATAACTCTCTATTTAATGATTAAAATTCACAAATAACAAATTTCAACTCCTGTAATTGAAAATAGCTAATGTCATGGAGTTTCAAATTTCACAGGTGAAACTCTAGAATACTGTTATGAAATTCCACAGGCAACAATGGCTATTTTTCAATTTCAGTCTTTGAAAGTGACTGGCCCGCGCTATTACTAGCTACCTATTTAATAAACAATATTGATGGGTAACCGACAATATGCAATACACAACGTGCTATAAAAGGGTTACCTTATATCACTCATTGTGTATAAACATTATTAATGTACTATACATTGCTGAGTATAAATGGTAAGTAATCGGCCATAAAATATTTAGTTATATTGAAGAAGATTAAGCGGAGTCAGACACAAAGAAGGGTAAAAAGAAAAAGAAACAAACAATACAAAAGTAACACAGAGTTATTACTTTGATAGTGTAAACTAAAATTATGACATTATCAGTGTATATAACTTACAGAGTCCGATAATAGGAGGAAGGTCGGCAAGTTTTGCATAGCTTATTCCTTGTGGGATGGCAAGACTAGCAATTGTAATTCCAGCAAGAAGATCATACTTGAATAGCCCAAGATTGTACTTTGGCAACCATTGGCAAATTGGCACAAAATATTGAATCCCCTTTAGAATTCTGATTGATAATTTCTCATTCTTGAATTCATGAAATGGATCATCTGGAAATAGGGTTTCTTTTAGGTTTGCTTTAAGCACTGTCCCAAAACTACGTGGTGGTGCATAGTTCACCCCATGTAAAGACTCAGGAGAACTCATTATGACTGGTTATTTCTGCAAAAGAAAGAAAGAAAAAACTTATTTAGAGTGAATTAGGAAGAGTTTAAAGCATGTATTTATAGAAGGATTTAACTACTCTCTCCGTTTGCTATTTGGACACAAATCAAAAGATATTTTCTTTGACCATCATTTTTTCAAATACTTTCTAAATATTTGAAGTGTTAACCATTACCTATAGTATACTCTTTATGTAGTTTCTAAATATGTAAATTTTCTTTTAAAAAAATTGAAGATTCTATATCCAAATTCTCACTGAACATTAATTAATTTGACCATCATACTCAGTATCAAGCAAAACAAAGTAAAACAGAGGGAATATATACACTAGCAGGATAGAGATTTTTATACGATCATGTTGTAACCAATAGCGAAACCATAATTTTCACTAAGAAAATTTAAAATATAAAAAGTAAACACACGATGCAATTTTCTAGTGAAGGGGATTCGAATGAACCCCTTGTATACCAAGGTGATCTGCCTTACTTTTCACATTGTTAATTAATCCCCTTTTTATGAACAATTACATGTAGAGACAAGCAGATGGAGTATATAATGAATGCATTCAATTGAACCTACTATTTTGGACCCTGGAGAATAGTTCACAATATGTTTAAAAGAAAACGCAAGAAAAAATAAAACAAAACCTACACCTAATTATAGCACAAAATTTCGAGCTAGAAAGGATATGGATATGTGTATGTAAAATCACTAGAATTTCAATAAATATTACATATTTATCCCCTTAATCTAAAATATGTAATGGGTTCAGTGGTTTGAACTTAAAGAATTATTAAATTTAAGGTTGAATTTGTTTCTAATTGTAATTATATTTTAGGTGACCTTCAAAAGGACAAAGAAGGAAATGTGATGTAAGAATAACAAAGTGGGAAAAAAAAAACTTATAGGTAGAGTTTATATTGTGACGTCCATCATTTCCATTACTAAATTACTTGATGATACCCCATTCACCGTAAAAAGGGAGTACCTAAGAAAATGAAAAGATAACAGAATTTGTAACATCATATTTTTTTAGTATAAGAAACTTTGATATAGATCGATGGAATGGACACACGTTTAATTAGTTCAAAATAACTGTATCTTTTGTCGGTTAATGTAACTCTAATTACATCGTGTAAGACCCTAATATATAAACATGACAAATGAAACTTTTGAAGAGACATGGTTTTTTTAATGTGCTTTTTTCTAGATTAAGAAAAGATATAAATGTATAAACTTTGGTATCATATAATTAACAAAGATTCTCATAGACAAGTCATATGAAACTTTCGAAGTGACATAGTTCTAAGATGTGCTTTTTTCATGCATAAGGAAAAGATATAAATGCGGGGCTCAATTTTGCACTAGTCAGTAGTACTATAAAAATGCAATAATAATAAAACTTCCATTGAATTATGCAAAAAGAACAAAAAATGGGCAGCACAAGTATCTTTGTTAGTTTGGTATACTCTTACCCAAATTTATATATTGTTAGAAAATTGATAGAGAAAGAAGGAAAAAGAAGAAATTTTTTTTTTAGAAAATAGTAAGAAGTTTGAGGCGCTTAAAACGCTTTGCCAAAAGATCGATTTTTGACTTTGGGGATAACAGTAACGATCCTCAGGGACACAACAAGCATATTAGAATCATATGTTGTTATTATATTTCTCACACATTCGACCCCCTTCTCCTCCACTTCCCTGGGAAAAATAAAAAGGAAAGAAAAATAAAAAGAACAAGGGCAAAATTGCCTATTTGAATAGTTCAAGAGCAAAATTAGGGACCATTTTCTCTTATTTTGGAACAACCATTAGTAGAAAGGGTGCTTTTGTGCTAGTTGGCAAGTCAGAGGGCATTTTTGAGCAAAAACCGTAACGATAAGTGTATTTGTGTATTTTTTAGCCAAAAACGAAACTTAGGGTAAATCCAACCTACGTCAAATAATTCAGGGATATTTTTGACCCTTTTCCTTTGTTAGAAAATTGATAGAAAGAGAAGGAAAAAGAAAAATAATGAAAATAGTAGAAAATTGAGGCGTTTGGGACGGTTTGTCAACTATCTATTGCTGCATTTCTCTTGTATCTTCCTATTTTGCTATTTTATTTTTCGTACAATCATGCGTTGGGTGCATTTCTTTTGAGTCGAGGATCTATCGGAAACAACCTCACTTCTCCACAAAAATAGGGGTAAGGTCTGCGTACATGTTACCCTCCCCAAATCCCCACTTATGAGCTTATACTGCGCACATGCTACCCCCAGGGTCGGACCCGTGTACTAATTTTTGGTGCTCAAGCACCCATTAACCGTGGCGGATACTCTATGTAAACATAGAAAATATTAAAATTTTGGTATAAAATAATAAATAGCACCCAAAAAGCAATAAAAGATCTTGGTGCTTTGGTTAAAATGTTGTAAGCTTTAGGCTAAGTCATGAAGAATTCGAGTTTGAATCCTACTCAAAGCAATATATTTTTTTTGTTGATTTTCAGGTGAGCACGCAGAACCATTGCATCCTGGGTCCGCCACTACCCCCTCAAAATCAACATGTCCTTATAAAAACACCATAATAATTTGTGTAGTTAAACTAGATAAACAAATAACAAAAGGTTGAAAAAAAGAAGAGGATTATTGTAATCATGAATCATTTGCAGAAAGTAATCAAAGAAAATAATGACATGAATTTATATATAAATAAATACCAGGAGTGCTGGCTCGTTGAATTTTTGGAGCAGATGTTGGAGAAGATATCAACCTTTTTTAGCAAGCATAAGCAAAGATCAAATGTGGATAATTAAAGAGATAAATGGATAAATGAGAATTAAGGATAGATAAGAGATGTCCCAGTTTCTGGGACACCCTGTATAGCAACTAATTTATAATAAAAGATCTTAGTAAGAAATTAATTGCTATTTACTGAACTACGGTTATTACAAAGTGAAACATTGGTAATTAAAGAGGAATTAGTGGTGAAACTAAGGGGAAAAATGCTACAAATATGGATAGACAGTCATTTAGTGCTACCACTAGTTATTTTAAGCCAAAATAATGATTAAAATGCAATTTTGTTTTCTTGTTTGGTCAATAGTTAAAGATATCCCGACGACAATGGAGAACTATCCATGAATTTCTTAACATAAATTAATCACAATAATTAAAATTCTGTAAACGGATAATATAAAAGAACTTTTATATCATGTCACTTGAAAAATAAATATAAATAAGCTTCTAAAGCTTGTTTGGATGGTTGTTACCTATTGTATTATATGACATTGTTATTTTAAATACAATACTTATTTTAATTGTTACTTGAATTTTAGGAACTTATCCATATGTCTAGTCAAAATAGCCTTAAATCTACGTCAGATACCTTATGGAAATATAAGGTAACACAACATAACATTGTTTTTTTTATCCAATACACATAATACTTTTGTTTAATCCATTTTTAAATTTTTAAATATATTTATACCACCCAAACATATATCCAATTATTTCTCAATCCCAATTCTCTCCACTCTCGTTTTACCTTTCCCCTCTAGATTGCTTCTATTCTCAGATCGGAAGTGCAGTTACGAGCTCCAACTATCATCAGTCATTCAAGAAGAGAATTAGAATAGTTTCTAAAAATCATTATTTTGTTAATATCTATTTGTGTAGTGTTCTTGCAATACTTGTTCATATAATTTAGTCAAAAATTGTTCTCGCCCCTGCATTATATTTTTTGAATATTATAGTTTTGACTTGAGTATTGAGTTGAATATTATAGTTTTTGCCTATGGTACACTTATTATTGTTGAGTGGCTCAATTTAGATGCGTAACCGCATTCTTGGTCTGAACATACATTGGCTTAGAAGCGTAAACGCTTTCTTTGTTATTGTGCACCGCACCTAATAAGTTATGTCTACATGTTTTGATTGAATTTAGTGAGCACTATGTTAGAGGCTATGCATCCACCAAACAAAGTATGGAGAGACCTGGTTGCCTACCAGTTCTCTTAAATAGTGCAGTAAGAAAATAACACAAGATTTTTTACGTGGAAAACTCCTCGCTCAAAGGATTAAAAACCACGACCTACCACGTAGGATTTCAACTCTACTAACACCGAGCAACTTTAGATTACAACTCTTGCAACCTAAGAATTAACTCACATAATCCCTCAACCCTTACAATACACCCTATTGTAATTAACTCTTGACTACCTCTAGTCAAGCGAACTAATACACCTAGACTAACTTTAGCCTAGTGTACCACTCAGAAGCTTAAGTAGGTAAACCGCCTACAAACAACTTCTGAGAATTCAACTAATACACCTAGACTAACTCTAGCCTAGTGTACCACTCAAAAGCTATAAACAACTTTAGAGAATTCAAAATACCTACAAACTAAGCTTCTTAAAAGAGAAGAGTAGGTTTACAATTTATAGAACAAAAAACAAAGACTCAAACAAAGCTAAGGACTTAAAATATCTTCGGTGAGGTGAGAAATGGTCCTTCTGTTTAATGGAGCTTTGTTCTTGAGAGCACCTCAAGAGGTGAGGACTTGCACTTAGGATATGAGCAATTTGATTGTGCAAGAATAAGTCTTCACTTTGAGCCTGATGTTGTATATGTAGAGAGAGAGAGTGAAGCTGACAGCCCATAAAGCAACTCTTCTTCAGATATTCTTGCAGACTGTCCAGCTGAATGTCACTTTACAACAGCCGTGAGAGTTGACTTTTCAATGATCCAGGGACCTGGTCCCTCATCTGGAGGAACCTGGTCCCTCATTTGTTCTTGAACGGGCTGCAACAACTCTGTTGTTGTGCTGCTACACTGCTGCAATGTCAGTAGCTTTACAGCTGTTCAGTTGACCAAGCAATAGCTGGGGACCTGATCTCATCTGGTCCCTCTGAAGACGTATCTGGTCTGCAATATCAGTAGCTTTACAGCTGTACAGTTGACCAAACAATAGATGGGGACTTGAACTCATCTGGTCTTTCATATATGAACATATCCTGCAACTTGTGTAGTGTGACTGATTGCATCTGATTCTTCAAGGAGCATGTCAACATAGCAGTACATAAGATATCAAGAGGTTGACCAAATTCAACAAGTGAACTTGATCATATCTAGTTCCTTAAGGTTTGTCAAATCATCAAAACATAAGGTATCATAACTCATCACGCTGGTTATTTAATAAATTTGGCCAAAATGTGTAACCGCATACTTAATCGGAACAAATATTTTAAACGTGCCTGCACTTGTCTAATGCTTGAAGTATCCTAAAACTTGTCTATTTAATTATCGGCTTAAACATACTCCGAGTTGCTCAAATAGAGATAAGATAAAACAGTAATATATTCAGACCCAAATTCTCCTTAATGTTAATACTCAATCACATGGTCCGTTCGATTTTTAGTTACCAATCTATTGGTTCTATTATATCATTACTCCATTGAAGCCACTTCCTATTATCATAGAATCAAAACTGGTGATTCACTGACAATTCAATGATTGTGTACTCCTTCTAGCATTCAGCATATAATTTGTTCATTCATAAAACACCAGGAATGCAAAATGTAATTGGACAAGTAAAATGATTTAAAACAAAGTGACACAATATATGTAAGCAACGCGGAGCCAGGTAGAGATAAGGAGTTCATCCGAAACCCCTTCGGCACCATATATAAAGGTTAAAACTATTTTTTATGTGTGTAAATGTGTGTGTGTTTAATCCCCTTGACTTCTTCAAATGCCTGTTTTTTCATATTTTGAACCCCCTTCCCTTAGTGAAAACCCTGATTCTGCCACTGTATTTAAGCATTTAAAATTACTTAACGGAAAGCACCATTCGTCCAAAAGATTCATTAATTTTTTAAATTAATAAAGATGAGATAGACAAAGAGTAAACCTCAAAAATAAGCTTTCAACTTCGTTGAACTTGGACAGGAATTCTGAATGAAAAATAGGACCATTATTGATCGTAGTAAAGCCTCACTGGAAACTTCAAACCTCAAACGAACCCTCTATTCGAGTGATCTCTATGTGTGTATATAGATGAATATGCTTGTATATTTTCTATATATTATGCAGTGAAGGAAATCGTTTTCCTAAGTGTCTAAAGGTGGAGTGAGGTGATGGATAATGGAGATCATGGGGAAAATGCGGGAAAAGGGCGTGCATGGTTTTAGCTTAGAGAGGATATTTTCCCTTTTTCTGTTTCGTCTTTTTGCTTTTGTCTTACTCTTGTGTTCTCTCTCCTTTTTTGTGTGTTTTGTATAAAGAAGATAAAAATAAAATAAAATGGTAAAAATATTGCTAGCTGTTTATAAACTAATAAAATATAGAAAAAGTAAATAACAAGACTAAATAAAATGTAAGTAAGAAATATACTAATGTGACTATTTTTACAGCTTTCGTTTTTTTAAACTAAAAATTACTAAAAATAAAACAAAAACTAACATATTAAAATTAGATCCAAAAAAAATATTTAGTGCTTCTTTGACCAAGCTGCCAAAAACTGTTTATTTTGGGAAACACTTTTGTCATAATGACTTTTTCAAAAAAAACTTTTTGGAGAAAAGCAGTTTGTGTTTGCTAGTTCATTTGAGAAGTATTTTTTTCAGTAATTAATAAGTCGATTAATAAAAAGAACAGGTATCATGATTCATTGTACTATTAGGACTGTCTAAACATAGAAATTATGTAAAATATTTATTGTGAAAGCCTTTGAAGTTATGGCTCCAATATGAATTTGAATATTGTAGTTCTTATTTGACTATTTTTGCTTTAATTTGAATATCCTGTTGAATATTGTATGTTTACTGCTGTCGTTCGGATTGGGGTATCTTTTTACTGATATAGATATTTGTATAAATAATTGTAGGACTCTATACGAAATCACTGTTACGTTTATATATATATATTGTGTAAAGATGGTTAATAGGTGGTATTATTGCTTTCTTTTTACTGATATAGATGTTATTAATCTGTATTCAAAAATATAAAGTTACACAGAAACAGACTCTGGAAAAGTTTCAGAAAACGTAAAACAGAAATTGGAAATAATATGAACAGTATCTGAAAATATATGAAAAATCAAACTGAGCCCACTAAATTCGGTGTGTCCTTAAAATTATTCCCCTCAATGTGCGAGGGTGTTGGAATCTTTCCTCCCAGGATAGAACAATTTACTTACCAAAATAGCGGTACAACAAATTTTGATGATGACGAACCACTCGAAGGCAGTATATCACACGAGATTTTAAGAAGTGCAGAAAAGAAGAATATCAGAAAATTTCGTAAGTAAAAATTCTGAGGATCAACGAAAATATATAGCCATTGAAGCACTGATTAGGAAAAGGTTTGCAACCTTTCAGAAAAGGCTTGCAACCTTTCAGAAAAGTCACAGTTTAAAAAACGGAGGGAAATTTTTAAAATAATCCTGGAAAGAAAGGGGTCGCGGGTCAGACACGCGGATCCGGGTCACTAACGGGTCAGGATCTGGATATTTTAATTAATTAATTAAATAAATAATAATTAATTAAATAATTAAAATTAAAGAAAATTTGGTCCAAAAAGATTATTAATCAATCAGATCACTGAAGCCGAGCTGAGCGACGACGACGACACGAGGGGAGACCCTCTTCTTAACCCTTTAGCAACAAGAAAGAGTGCTTCTACTTTTAAGTAGGAGAACTTTTCTTTCCACTACCAATGAGAGACAAATGCTTATTTCATAAAGCAAGAGAGAACAACTCATTTTCCTTCCACTACAACTCATTTTCCCTCCACTTCCTTTTCCTCCATTTCCCATTCAACCTATCAATTAAACCCAACAATAGATATTTGTCATCTTCTCCCCATTTTAGTGGAAATTTAGAGCTTATTACCACACGCCACAGCCATGGTCAGGCCCTATTTCGAGCAAAGTGTTGATTTAATATTCAAAATCTTGTGAAGGTAAGGTACACATCTTTTTACTCCTTTTGGTCCTCTTCTTAAAAATTTCAGATTTGAATGAATTTCTTTGACCAAAGCAGTGGCGGAGCTAGGATTGGTGAAAATTATTTTTTATGTATATATATATATACATAAAAAATAATTTTCACCTTATATATACAGTGCAATTTTTCGCCGAGGGGGTTCATTCGAACTTCGAACCCACTTCGCCCTTACTGGTTCCGCCCCTGGACCAAAGATTCAAAATTCAAATTCAAAACGTCCCGCTCAAAATACCACCCTAAGAAGAACCCTAAAATCTCTGTATAAATAGCCACTCATTTGGAGTTCATTTTTGGTTCATGAAAAATAGATGGGTTTCTCCATTCTGGTTGTGTCCCTTTGTCGGAACTATTGACAAAACTCGTAACCTTACGTGAGGAATAGAGCATGTGTTTGATCTCTGAGTGCATACTCGAGCAAACATTGCTGATGAGTCCGATTTCTTGATTTTATTCAAGATGCAAAAGTTGGACTCATCATTAAAGTTTGTTCGCGTGTGCCATACTGAGACCAAGACATCCTCTCTCCTTATGTAAGTATACAAATTTTGTCCTGTCAAGCAATTTACAAGAGGATATGTTTTTTTTTTTGGTACATCGGAAAATATTAAAAACAAAAATTAAAACGGTTCGTAAGCTACATTGCTCATATCTTTAATTTTGTCTTCCCAAACTAGTAGTAGCTTGCTGTTGATGATCATGATAAAGTTGCTTCATTTATGGCTTCACAAATCTATTTTTTGTATATTACTTTCTTAGAAAACTGAATAGTTTATTAGTTTTAGCTTTCTTCTTTTTTTTCTTTTTTCTTTTTTTGCTTTACTCACTTAAATTTGATATTTTTTTAGCACAATCCTTTAAGCATCTCATTGCCTATCCCAAGCTAGTTGAGGCACTTAATTACTATACTGGTGCTGATCATTTATTTCTTCTTCTTGATTATTTTATCTGTTGAAGGATTCTCATGTCATACATTTTATACGATTTAAGCTATATCTATGATATATAGAGAGTAAAATCGCCTACGTAACATCTGTCATTGCTTTGATCTCGTCGTTGGAATCGATTTTTCAACTCTAATAATCCTTATAAGGACTCAAAAATCCTCACGATAACACATAGTTAATCAAAAAGAAATTCTGTGCTTAGGACCCATGCAAGGGAGTTTCAACTGGTTCACAATACCTGGACCACTTTAAAACGTTCAAATGAAATCATTGGGCAAGATTACAAGTGATTACACATAAAAAGTGCAAGATTACAGGTAATTACACATAGTAATCAATCTCATTAGGCAGTCCCAAATCCATATAATAAGTGCAAAATATTAGTTTATTTCTCAATATAAAAATGTATCATTCTTTTTGGGACAAACTAGAAAGAAAAGTGTGTATCATTGGGACAAAGAGAGTACTACTAAGTTTTTAATCACTTTCTCTATCTCATTACATATTGACATTAGTCTATGCATTTAAAATTTTTTAAAGCCTATATTAGTCTTTGTTCTTTGTTTCCTTAGTTCAAGTTTGAGTCTTTGAAACTTGAACTATATAAAAAGAGAAGAATGACTAATATCGACTTTGAAAATTTTGACTGAAACCGTATAAATGTTCTAAAACCAAACTTAATGTTCTAAAACCAATCTTTCTTTCATGTCTAAAGATGCACCATTCCTTCATCATCGTGTCTCACCCTGAATCTCTCAGCTTGCAGACGACAGAAGTTCAAGACAAATTTAAGAGTGAATGAAAAATAAATTGGAGAGCCGAGTTTATAAAATCAAATATAAGCGCGGATGGCAAAAGAACATGAAACCAGAGCTATAAACTATAAATACAACTTTATGGACTAAGAAACCTTGCAAACTATTACGTTTATTGCTATAAATTTTAGCATGTCCATTTAATTGAAATAGAAAAACAAAAGGCTGTCGCAACCTGTTCAAAAGAAAATCCCAAATCTCTGAGGCCTAGAACCAACTGCATTTCCTCTAACTGCTAAAAATCATCAGTAACTCCAGCTTGGAATGGCAAAGATATAGAAAAAACTCCCATGAATTTAGATTTAGTAAAACATGTTTGTAGTACAATAAGATAAAATATTTAGCATGCACAAGCAGAGGAAACACTTACTCCATACAGGCATTAAGATTAAAAAGAATGGAATCTTAATATGATAGCAACACATCTTCTTGTACATTGTGTTCCTAATTGAAACGAAAAGTGCTTGACAGGACAAAATTAAATTTGTATACTTACAAAAAGAGGGAGAATCTATTGCTGTCAGTATGCATACGTGAACAAACTTTAGAGATGCACTTAGGCAGGATTTTCTCACAATAGCCAATATAGCAGGATGACACTTATTTGTGGACAAGATGATTAATTGTGAGAGTGTTCCTACATCAGTTTCAATGGTTAAGAGTGATTCAATTGTGAGAGTGTTCCTACATCAATGATCTTGTCAACAAACAAATGTCATCCTGGTATATAAACCAGAAAGAATACTGTAGTCAGAAAACCATGCCTGAATGTTCATGTAACTTGCTGATGCATCCTGAGGAAGCATAACCCTTCACTTCAACTGAAAACTTAACAAAGTATTTATATAAGGAGGAATTGAACCACTTAAAACATACGGGATTTACCCAAAGTGAGTTTCAACTAAATCAACATGAATTGAAATATGTGAGTAGGTAAATCATGAATTGAAGATGCACTGTGAAAGGGAAAGTACGAGGTGACGTGTTATTTTTAAATACCTACTCACTTTTTTTTCTCAATTTAGACCAGGAAACAGCTCTACCTCTTATGAGGTAAGGTAAAGACGCACAGACGCCATCCTCCCTGCATCCTACTTGTAAAATTACACTGTTGTTATTGTTGTTGTTGCACGACATTATTTCAAAAGCTTTATTTGCAAAGGTATGGTGAAAATTCCAAATACGTCCCTCATTGTGGAGTGCTTTCATTTGAGCAATCAGTATCTAAAGAAAATTCACAAACACCAAATAGATGGCGCGCGTATGATGTTGATGGCAGAGATTTAATCGAACACCACGAATTGGACATTGAATTTATAATGGAACATAAAAGCAAGGAATATATCTTTTAACGATGAATAGACGCGTCCTTCTACAATAATTGGATAAATCTTTTCATAAGTTCCCTAAAAAAATTGGATATAACTTTTCACAAAGATTTATTTGTCCAAAAACATTAGATTTTAAATTAATCTATATAAATTCCAACACTCTATAACGTGAAATTATCCAACAATTTGAAAGACACCTAATGGAGATTTTTACAGTCGTATCTCAATGCCTAGGCGTGTTTCATGATGTCACAAAATCAAGTTTTAACCTTTTCGCACAAAATCAGTGTTTGGACATGCGGTTTTATCTAATGAAATGAAATCTCAAATCATCCAAAAAGGCATGATTTGGCATTTCAAACTTTTTAAATGTAAAAGTTGACCCATAAGTTTATATTTTATAAAAATAGATTCATAAGTTGATAGATATAATTACCAATCATGTTTACCAACCATTTATATCAAAATTAAAAGATCTACAAGTTGGTAGTATATTTATAACAAATTTACTCTTACCAACCATGCGGGATGATTATATTAAAGAGTTGTTACACTTACACTACAACTCATGTTCAATTTTCCATTTTATTGAACTAAAGTTTGATCAATTGATGTTGTATTTTTTAGAAAGGCCTTCTAGTAGCGTATTAATTTTGTTATGAACTATGACTTGCTTATTTGGTAAGATTATATAAGAATTGAGAAAGTTTTGATGGTTTTCACTCACAACTTGTGGGGTTTTTATATTTTTTAAAAAAAAAAGACAACTTGTCCAAACAAAACTTCAACTTCAAATCATTATGATTTCATCATGTCCAAATAGCTCCTAAGTGAATGCAGGCGTGAACCAAGTGTATTAGTTGCAGTACAGGTTCGTCCGAAATCAATAATTTTGGTTCAAACTTTGTATATATACTAAAAATTATCAATATTAGTACAAAAAACAGATTCCGAAGATTCACTAAATAAAAAATTGTGAGAAAATTACGAACTCGAACTTCTGAATTAAATTCAAAATTTGCGTCCATCTATGGATAAATGCATGTGGTGTACAGTGTAGCATAATATGTAGCATAATAGGTGGGATTCAACTGAACCAGTAATTTTCGACGCGAAACATAAATTTATGTGTAAAAATTTATTAGAACTGTAATAAATAGTATACATGAACCTATAACTTTGAAAATACGACGGGTTCAAACTAAAAATCTTAAAAGGTTGAACCCATAGAGTTTAAATCCAAAATTCGTTTATGTATAATATATGCTTCACGTAGGTTGATGCTTCCTTCCAACTTTGTTGGATTTCATTAGAATTATTTTTTTTTCCTATATTGTTAAGAAGAAAGTTGGTGCTATAGTTCGATTACTAAACAAAGTTATTGTCATATCATCATTTAATTTCCTTGATATTTTGATATCACTATCAACTATTTCTGACTTGTAGTTTTGGCTTAGATTTCACCAATTCCAGTTGCTGCAGACAGCACTCTAGGGTAGGTACAATTTTAATTTGTGCACATTTCTGTGGTTGTAGAAAAGATCTTCAATTCACTCAATGACTGGCTTTTATTGTTCTGCACAAATTCATGTCACTGGCAGTTATGTGTTGTATGTCTTCAACACGTACCTTCACGCATAGGTTCGTTTTTTTTCTTTTGGGTCAAATATATGAAATTCCTCTTTGATCTCGGGCGGTGATGAGACTCTAACCCAATACATATGTCTTTAATATTGCTCCCCTATCCAATAATAAGTGTCAACTTAATCAAAAATACGCCTATTAAAAAACTAATAATGTAAGTGTGAAGTTTACTAAATTACTCCTATAAATTATTTTTTCCTCTTGATTAGAGCATGCACAAGTAGTAATCCTTTTGACATTGAGAATCCAACAATACCAAGTTACTATTTGGTTTTTTCAATCAACATTTTGATGTTACTTTAACTTGTCAGTTTTTGTCTAAGGGAAGAGTTGGATTTTTGGAAATCTTACGGAAAATACTTGATCACAAACCTTGTCGGAAAATACTTGATCACGAACCTTGCAGGAAATTCTTGAAAGCTTGAGGCATGTCAATTAAGACACTGTCATTAAGGATATTTCACCCGGTATAAATATATCTCTCAGGATTCAAAAAGCTCTTCTAGTACAAAACTAGGAGCTAGAATCTAACAAAAATTTCACAAAGAAGAAAACCAAGCACACTATAATATGAAAGAAGGAATTTCTGTTAATCTTTTCTACCTCCCTCTCATGAGGAAAAACTTGAGTATATATAGATAAAGGATGATAACATGAGAATGGCATATTGTTGAAGGTTTCAACGGGTGTAAGGGCATTGAATCTGATTTAATTGCTATGAGAATTAATAACGTTGTATAATGTAAAAATATTGTAACAGCCATTAAAGGATATTCAATGGGTCAAATGCATTACTCACAAAATGAGTTAAAGGCTAACGTATGAAAAACATATGGCTGTTACAAATGCAAATTGCAGTCATTAGAAATGTTCAAATATAATTTATACACCAAGACCCATTAATATATATTAAGAGAATGGATCTAGATGAGAATTAAAGTATTTCTTTTTGAGATATCCAAATCATTTTTTCAACAGACACTTATTAGGAGACGGAGGGAGTATCATATTGGAGTCTATGATCATCTTATTTAAAAATAAATTTTTATTTATTTAATTATGTCTTCGCATAATGAAAGTCCGTCCTCACGCACGAATTTTGTGATGCCAAGGTCTTTTTAGTTTCTGATTTCACTCTTATATTTTGGTCCCAAAGTAAGCTCCCAAAGTGGGTTGCATAATGTTTGATCTCACAAGATATTGTCATTGAACGTTATTCATTATACTAATAAAGTGATAAAATTATAATTGATCATATTAAAGTAATTAAACTCTACGCTCATTATAACAGTAAAGTGAAATTTTAAAAATTACATTAAAGTAACTAAAATGAATCTACTATTACATTATTCTATTCATAGAACAGAGTAACTTTTTGTTCACATTGTACAATTTTTCCTAAAGTATAAATTGTTTAATCACCAAAAAAATAAAAAAAATTAGTGGTTTCCATGTGACGGCCTACTGTTTTGGAAATAACTTTTATGTTGTTATTATTAAAATAATTGTCAAACTATTTCTTTTCTCCTAGTAAAGTTAACAGTCATTCTCGTGACACTTTGCAGGATAAAAAGTTGTTATAATGGAAATAGACAATCAAGTCCATTACTTTTTTGATTCTACAGCATGAGTTTTTCTCCTCTCGGATACTCAAATCATATCATTGCTTTGAAAATAGTTTTCTATGCCCCCCATGAGACATCTTAAATAGCTTCTTGTTGGAGCCCAGCACTTTTGTAATTCAAAAAAAAAAAAAAAAAACCCATTAAAAAAATCGGGAACGCCACGCATAGATTCGTAAGCGTGAAAGGGCCAAAGTGTACATTTATATTTTGGCCTTTTTTCATACACAAAATCCGTGCGTGAAACCCTTCCCAAAAAACCCCGACCCACCACATGCATTCTCTTTTTTCATTTCCTCCATTTTCACCTCTTTCAACACACTTTTGCACTTCCAAAATATGTCTCAAAGTTTTGAAATTTCAACGTTTGCTATACAACCCGATATTTGCGAATGCAGTTATTACTGTAAACTAAAAACATCAAAGACCCAAGATAATCCGGATCGCCATTTTTGGCATTGTAAAGTGCCCGAAGTAAGTGTTTTTACATTTTTTTAATGTTTTTTTTTCACGTTATCCATATATTTTACTTTAAAAAACTGATTTTCTTGTAAGGTTTATAGGATATGGGCGGTTGCAAATACTTTTGGTGGGAAGATAGCATTCACATGGATAAAACGGTGACGACGAAGTTTAAAAATCCAGTTTTGGATAGAGATACCGCGACTTCACTTATCTCTAGAGATACTGCTAAGTAGGGGTGGGCATAAACACCGAAAATCGAAAAACCGGACCGAACCGAATTAATTCGGTTTTTCGGTTTCGATATTTCGGTACGGTTTTCGGTTTTTTTAATAATAATTTCAAACTTTCGGTTCTTGTTTTTCGGTTTTTCGGTTAAACCGAAGTTTTTTTTTTTTTTTTTTTTTTTGAAAATTTACTACATGAATACAATTTTTTTTGGGGAAAAAAACATAAGTAGACAATAATATTATAATATTTACATACTCTTAGCAACTAAATGTTATTAAACATTACATGACAAGTTAAATGTTTTATAGTAAATCAAATTGCTATATATAACGAAACCCTTCGTACGTGAATAACTCCAATACCTATTTGTTGTTCATAGTATAACGCTTTTATACAATTTCATACTTCCTCCTTATTCGGCAAGATTTTTTTTTTTTTTTTCTTACCTTTTCTACTTCCTCCTTATTCTCAACTTCTTTCATTGTTCCATAAAAAATAAAATCTCGATTTTCATTTAACACTATAGGATATTGAATACAAGTATACTAATAATTTGAGTGTTGATTTTTATTATATATAGTATAATAAAAATGTTATACGTAGAATAACATTCATATAATTTATTTCACCTATTATAATAAATTAGATATAACTCACATAATTTGATTATACACTATATAAAATTTTATATACCTCGTATGATTTTATTATACGTTGTATAATACATTATATTTTGTATATAGAAGATATTATCTTGTATGTGTGGATGATCACTATGGTTGGATTCTAAAGTCATCAAACCTTCAAACATTTAGTCTAGCGTAAACCTCCGTAACTCGAAGCAATCAAGAAGAAAAAAATGGAAATAAATGGAGAGATGTGTAATTGCTAAAAAAAACTGAATTAAAAAATCGAAACCGAACCGAACCGAACCGAACTAATTCGGTGCGGTGTTCGGTGTCCACTTTCAAAAAATCGAAACCAAAAAACCGAACCGAACTTTGAAAAAACCGAACCGAAAAACCGAACGTCCACCCCTACCGCTAAGTTGGACTCGGAATTTAAGCTTGTGGAAGCTGAAGAAAAAATTAAAGGTTTGGAGGTGTTGCTCACCCATTCCGAAAAAAAAATGAAATTTGCTGAAGGCTAAATTTAGAGAGGCTCAACACGAGAAAATAGATTTGAAAGAAAAACTTAAATTGTGGAAGATTGTTTGTGTTATCTTGTTGTTGTTCATTATTTATATGTATTTTGTTTATTAAGTTTAATATTTCTATAGATTATGTTTTTTACTAGTTTTACCTTTTCTCCTATAATGTAATCCGCACCCTTTATGTACTAATTTATTTGTGTTTATTTGTGAAATTGTCAATTAATAATAGACTTTAACAATAAACATGCCAAACTAATTCAAATTTATGACTTCATCATAAAATAAAAATACAAATTAACAGCTTTAGTCCGAAACTTAAATGACCCATAATCTAAGACAAATTTGAGCCTAAATAGACCTAATCGTCATCGAATTGAAGTCCTCAATATCGTCCTCAGAACGATATTGGCGGTCTCTTAACACACATCTTTTTTCAGGAGATGCTAGTTCTCTACCGGTTGATGATGCTTGTTCTTCAGCCAACTTTAGCATGTAAAATCTACAACGTCTTGCCAGCATTCTGTTGTTTTCTTTTCTAATCCTTTGTATGGCCATCTCGCAAGTTGCTGGACCTACTCGAGGCATGGTTAGTGAGTACCTTGTTGGGATTGGAGCGTTGAGATTTTTCAAGTCACGAACAAGACGTTCTGATTCGGCAATCCGATGTGACCATTCTCGGCGTAAACCGCAATAATATTCCCGCGATCCGAATATTCCACATCGCGTAAATCATCATTACGCTCTACAAGAAGGTGCGGATTTAGCTCGTCTACTTTGAAATCACCGGTATCACTCGAAAAACTGCTATGATTTGAACTCTCATCATCGCTATTTGGTTCTTTTGGAAGGAGTAAAGACCAAGCTGAGTTTCTACTACTCGACATTGAATATGGTGTAGTCTAATAACAAAAGAAAGGGCTACTTATATAGTTGCAAACCCCCAAGTACCCTCGGGGGGAGGGGGGGAGGGGGAGGGGGAGGGTCTTTATGACTCTACTTACTTACCTTATTGTAAGAAAAATATTAATCTTCATCAGACATTTCACAGTCTGAATCCCACTTGGATCTAAATCTTGTGCTACCATGTATACCATATTCTACCCTATGGTAACGTATTTGCATCCGATTGTTCTCTTCACGAAAACGATTAAGAGCAAAATTAAGCTCTTGTGGAGTTCCGCGAGGCATTGACATAGCACGTTTTTTTTTTGGCATTTAAGCCCTATTAAAGCTAACTTTTGCTCCAGTGCTTCAGCCTCCCTGACACGCCAATTCCACTCCTCTCATTGTTTTATTGTATTCTTGATTGATCTTTTGTTAGGGTTATTTGAGTAATGAAAATCATCATCATCTAGTTTTCATGTCCTACCCATTGCTTCAAATATTTTTGCTGGGGTAAAACATGTAATAGAATCAAGATTTTCAAATTGGTTGTAAAATGTCATGATAACTCGTTTTAAAGTGAATACTAGTTGTTTGTCAATCATGTTATATATAGTACTGCATTTTTGACCGTTTATTTGAATTAAATTCATATTACGCAATGTTCTTGTGCGCAATAGGACATGATTTGACAATACATCATTCATGCCAATTTCAGTTTTTTTATGACACATAAAGGACCGATTTGACAACACAATGCTGCATTTTGACCGTTTATTTGAATTAAATTCATATTACGCAATGTTCTTATGTGCAATAGGACATGATTTGACAACACATCATGCATGCCAATTTCAGCTTTTTTATGACACCTAAAGGACCGATTTGACAATACAATGCTGCATTTTTGACCGTTTATTTGAATTAAATTCATATTACGCAATGTTCTTGTGCGCAATAGGACATGATTTGACAACACATCATGCATGCCAATTTCAGCTTTTTTTATGACACCTAAAGGACCGATTTGACAACACAATGCTGCATTTTTGACCGTTTATTTGAATTAAATTCATATTACACAATGTTCTTGCGCATAAGGTGGGTGAATATGAATCTATTTAAGAAGAATATTGGACAAGGTAAAAACTCATCCATTTCATAAGTTTAAGTCTCTTAAGTCATTCAAAAAAACCTATTTTAAGTCATACAAAAAATGACTCAAGATATTCCACCAGTTAAGGTTTCAATACATTGGGATGATATTATCCTTGATGACAATAGTTTTGAATGTTACAATAAAAGACCAAACGTTCATGTTAAATGTCCACTTGAAATGTCTTATGAATCACTAGTCACTTACATATATGAAAAAATGAAGGTTAGTACAGATGAGTATGAAATCTCTATAATGTGAGTATATCCACAAGATTATTTTCCAATGGTATAGTTGCTTTATGGTAGGCATTATATCAATGATAATGATTCTTTAAGGGATTATTTGAATGCAGGAAGAATTAAAACATTTAGTCGCCCTTAATGTTCGGAGATGTATGTTGAAAAGATACTCAGAGAGGTCCCGCAAGAACAACCCTAATAAGCTAACACGTATGGAGATGTAGTTCTTACAGGGGTATTTTTGAGTGGCTGTGTGCCAAATGAAAAATCTTACCCAACAATTAAATCAAACTTGGTAAATATGCATTCTTATATTATTATTTTGTGCAATAGCACGTGTTTATTGTATGTAGTGGTAAATAACCATTTTTAAATCTTTGTAGGGGTTATAGACCTGATACGAGTAATATTAGGCAGTCATCTCAATTTAGTGGAGCAACTCATTATTATCGAACTCTCGCTCAAGGGAGCCGATTATTACAATAATTCTCGCCCGTTGAGCCGATTATTATGATAATTCCCTTCGGTGTACCGATTATTATTAAAACTCGCAGCTGGTACCAACCGTGGATGAAAGGTAGTCCTCTCGCTTGGTGGAGTTGATCATTCTCCACACCATGCTCATAATCAATATGTGTAGGTTTATCACCTAGATGTCGAATAATTAATTAATATATATATATATATATATATATATATATATATATATATATATATATATATATATATATATATATATATATATATATATTGTGAATTTGGAATTTAACATATGCTTTTTATCATGTATGAGGAGGCCTTTCTTAGACGGCGCCGATTGTCCAAGTTATATGGATACATCGAGAGATGGCGATGAACCACTAATAATGCAGAGGTAACCGATGATGAAGATAGTGGAAGGGAGGAACAAGATACGCATTGTAGTCCCCAAAAGCAACCGTAACCAACTCACCACCACGTACCACCTCCGATGGCCGAAAATCCACTTCGATGTACTAACGCAATGGCATTCGACTATATTTCATATCTTGACAAGCCTCCAAGGTCGCGAGGATGCATTTGTCTTCACAAGAGATGATTATCAAAGTCACCAAAAAACGTGGATTGAACCAAAAATTCCATGACCGGCGAATGCGTCATTGCAAAGTGGAATGCGCTCTATATCAAAAAGATGTTGCAACGGTCGTCGAATGTATTGTATAAAGGATACGAGGGAGTTTAAGGTTGATAACTCAAACAAATTATGAGGTCGATTTGTAAGCGACATACTCAAGGCTGTCGGTGGTTGCTTCGGGAATTGCTAAGTCGGATGGTCCGTGGGAAATCACAAAATTCCACCCGAAGCACATTTTCGTGATATGGGACAAAGTCGAGCAAATCATTTTAATCTAAATATAAACATGATTGCTCATGTGTTACTTAAACACATTGAGGAAACTCCAAGGTAATTTATCTGACCGTTTACATTATATATCTTATAGCAATTAAAATATCATTGTTAAATGTTGTTTGTTTAAACTTATGCAGGATGCCTATCAAAACTTGTATTAGCATGGTCCACTCAAAATATGGTAAAATCATAAGCAAGAGAAAGGGATTTCTCGGGCGTAGACGTGCTTTTGAAATGATCTTTGGAACTTGGGAATCCTCTTTCGGTGTTGTCGGGTATATGGCGGCTCTACAACATACGTTAATCCTCGGCATCGTTGTACGGTGGTGACTTTTAGAGGCGTAATTTTCGACTTTGTCTTTTGGGCATTCAAACCAAGTATTGATGGTTTTGCTGTTTCGCCGAATGTGATATCGATAGATGGGACCCATTTATATGGCCGATATGACATTAAGCTCCTAATTACGTAGGTATGGATGCCAATGGGTCAATATTCCCTCTTGCTTTCGCAATTGCCGCCAACGAGAGCAACGAGACATGAGGATGTTCTTGACTCATCTACAAACTCATGTTATTAAGGGTCGTCGGGTGGCATATGTGTCCTATCGATCGTCATAAAGGCATATTGCATAATATGCGTACTACGGAAGGAGTGCGACCTCCACATGCTTACCATTGATATTGCTTAAGGCACTTAAAGGCTAATTTGCAAACAAAGTTTGAAATGTCACCGTAAACAAATTGATGTGGGGGCCGCGATGTAGTATCAACAAAGAAAATGGGCTGCAAAAATGGAGCTGCTAAAGGAAGTGAGTGAAGAGGCATATGTTTGGTTGATGAAATTAAAAGTTGAAAAATTGACGCTTTATCTACTCATGAAGAGGAAGAGATGGGGTATACTCACAACGAGTATGCTCCACAACTCGTAGTCTTTCAATGGACTCTCAAATCTACTCGAGGACTACTTGTCACCGCAATGGTAAGACTAACTTTCAGCAGGTCGTGGAGCGATTTGCGGACAGACAAGGCGTACAAGAGCTATATTAGCCGACGAGAGAACACGGATGCCAAAGCCCTATAAAAGATGGAGCACCATAGAAAGTAGGGTCACCAAATGACCGAGTATGACGTCGTTCAACGTGTACGAAGTTAAAACGGTTATTGCGACGGCAAGCGAGGAAACAAACATATCGTTACCGAGCGTACACAATCACGCACTTGTGGTAAGTGGCAAACGTACCACATGCCATGTTCTCACGCAAAAGTGCTTTGAGAGAATGACTAGAAATGTAATCGATTATCCGGAGGAATATAAGGTCATAAAATACCTTAAAGCATATTCCGCCAATTCCATCCCCTGGTGATCAAGCTTATCGCCGCCGCGCCGTTTTCTATGATTGCGAACAAGAACCATATCCGTAAATTGGGAAAAAACAAGCTAACCCATTATCACAGTCAAATGGATGTTAGCGAAAAGACTTACTCTCGCAAGTGCTCAACATGTAAGCAATTTGGGTATGATAAGCGTTCATGTGGGCAAAACTCCCGTGGTGGCAAAGACATCCGGGAAGTAAAAGAGTGTCTAGAACTTGATTTTTTTTTTTTAAGTCTATTGTAATTTAATAATGTATTTCGTTGCTATGGAATGAAATATTTTTCAATTATTATGAACCTCTCGTCTTGAACCAAAAAAGTACTTTCATAGCTTTGGGAGTAAAACAAAAGAGATCAATCAAAACCCTATAAAATATGGCACTTAAACCTAAACATAACAAGTTTTCAAACGTACTTCGGAGCACTTTACAACCCCTAAAACGACGATCCAAATGTATATGTATACTTGATGTAATGAACCGATATTATTGTACACAAAAAAAATATTAAGTTCTATATAAAATATTTATATTAGGTGTTTTTGAAACGTGACTAATCTTCGGTCAAAGTTCGCAAAAAACCTTAATTTTGAGTTTAATTTCCAAAGAATAAAGGTTGGGGAGGGGGTTTAGGGACGAGTTTCATGCACAGATTCTGTGCGTGAAAGGGCCAAAATGTAAATATGTAACTCGCCTTGTGCGTGAAGCATAGTTTCGTTCTTCTTCTTTTTTTAAATGGGTTAGTTTGGTTCCAAAAAAAAAAAATTGGGTTACAAAAGCGCCGGACCCCTTCTTGTTGATCGTTGGGTCCATTGTCCAAAAGTACAGATGACAAATATACTATGAGTCTGAGCTTAATTTGGACGGATCAAAAGAAATACATTAAACAAATAAGTCATGATTTAATTTGTTCAAAATTTACTCTGATCAGGATGAATTGTGTCGAGACAGGTTAAAATACGAACCATAACTCAACTAATGGTGGAACTAATTAAAAGTTTATACAAATGGATTCGAGAAAACTTCAGAATGTGGCAATTAGGATTTAAACCTATGTCATAGTCGTATAGTGATTTTTTGAACACTAGATATTTTCATCAGCAAGCGTGTTCAGTTAATAGTTTATATATAAGTAGGAATAGTTATTTTTATCTTATTTACGCAGTCTATATAACTTTTTTATGGAAGGGATTCAGTTGAAATCCCTTCCTTTCTACTTAACTCTGCCATGAAACCCCAGCTCAATATGACTCAATCTCTTTTTTTTAAAAATAAAATAAAATTTCATTGTTAAAGAAAATGTAAAAGCTAATATATTTACCTATGTTATTAACTTATGTTCTTCGAGATTTGAATATTTCTTATCTCCAAATTTAATTTTGTATGTTTGCATTGTATTTTGAGATGTCAGGTTACACAATTTGACCCATTATACTCAATAATTTGATGGGTCATTTCGAGGGGGCAAGTGCATAATTAGCCACTTCGGGGACCATTATTTAAAACATACCCCAAATTTCAATTTAAAAATAAAATAAAAAAATAATCAAATTAAAATTCCCGATCCTCGGATCATCACTTATTCTCTAAATAAATAGAATAATAAAAAATTAAAGAAAGATTTTACTTTAAATAAAATATAAGTAGAAGTTGAAAGAAAAGAATCTTTCAATTTATAAATTAGAATTCTTTGTGTGAATTTCTTTTAAGCGCGAACACAAAGGTTTGAATGTTAAGTATGATGAATCATATAAGTATGATGAATCATAGTTTAAGTATTTCTTAATTAATTTTGTGTTCCAAATATTTGTTCTTCTACTACTCCTAGTCCCATCCCACAGCCGATTTGGTGCCTTAATTTTAGAAAGAACATTTTTATTCGATATATATTTGTTTTTTCTTTAGTTAGAAGTAGAAAAGTAAAAGAACAGTGAATTTTCCACGGTACACAAAAGACAAACTCTTCAAAAGAATTCCACTAACAATACTTCTAATTTATTCCTGCCCTTGTCTTAAAGCTATTATATCCTCCAAGTGGCATCATACAGTGTGTTTGTATTTACATTCTTATTTCCTTTTTAATATTCTTATTATTCCATACTTTGACCTTTCATTCTTTTAGACAGAGACTTCGATTCTAGGCATATGGAGATTTACAATTTCCTTAGAAAGACGGCAATGTCAAAGCAGTTTTTACACTAAACTATTTTTTCTTGACAAAAATAACATTATAAAACATTATCATTAGGGTTTATTGGTCCCGAGAAAATTTATTATATATCTCTCTCTTATGTTTTGCATTGTACTTCGATTATAGTTTCTCTGATAAAAGAATGTCTCATCACTAGAGGAGATACGGTAACACAAATCTCTACAATAGAATTAGTGATCTGTATTTTCGTCTGGTATTACTCACTGACTAGATTAAACTAAATATTCCTGCGTGTAAGATATATATTAAAGAGGAAAACACTCCCTACTAAAAAAAATTCTATTTTCGGAGTTCAAACTCGAGATCTCGAGATATCTAAATTGGTGGTTAACGAGTGACTGAAAAACCGCTAAAAAATTTGCTCAAAAATATGTGTCAAAATTCACCTAAACAAATTTTAGTCGCCAAAATCTTAATGGAAACTACTGCTACTTTTAGTGTTAAACTGAGTTGAGTTTAAATAAGACAACATGGATAGTAAGAATTTACACAGTCGATTCTAATTTATTTGCAATTGAGGCGTAATTGTATTTTTTTTTTTTCTTTTCTTTTCTATAGTATGTTTGGAAGAGTCAGTATAATGGGTACCTGAGATTTTTGACCTATCGATCATTAATATGCTTGACCAGCTACTCACAGGCTGTCATGTGAGGCTTCAAATAAAAGACAACCAACTATTTCCTAAGAATTTAAAATGTATAAGTACACTTAGTCAACCAACTAATTAATTTACAACCATTCAAATCAAACATCAAGAAAGAGTAGATATGATGTGAGAATTCCCAAGCAAAACCATGTGAGTATACTGTTGATTTGGACCCCATTTTCCAATTACAACTTCCATTAATGTCTTATAGTAGTAATAGATATGCTTTGCAATCCCATGATTAATTTAGCGTGTAGAGAATGATACTAGCTACAATGACATTTTTATTCTGGGGCGGATGCACAATATATAGTGTTTGATATAACCTATTAATTTTGGCTCAAACCTGATATACTTATTGAGGAATTTATTAAATATGTACATATAATAAATTGCTAATCTAGTAGCATGAATGAGTTGTGGGTTCTATCTTCTATGGCAAGCGAGGCATTGCTAAAACTCATAAATTTCAAATTCCGGATGTACCTCTAATTTTGTTGCCCCTTATCCTATGTTATCCCTTCCCTCTTAATCTTTTTCAAAATTTTGTTTTTGCTTGGTCACTTGCAAGGAATTAGAATTGGAATTGAACTAAAACACTTGTGTATAATAGACAAAAATCCCTATGATGAAAGTTTCATCCTAAAATGAAATACTATATGCTCTTTTATTGTGCTTTGAAAAGGACTCAAATGCCATCCAATTATAAGAAAATTGACCACATTTTTCTTTTCTTTGGTGTTGATAGAATATAGGATAACAAATACAATATGGTACTATTCTAGATAAAGACCACAAAAAAGTGTTCGGTTCTAGAAGGGGGAGGAAGTTAAGCATGGGAATTCACCACCTCAACAATTGAGTTTTTATTAAATTTTAAGTCCAAAAGTAGAAACTAATATTTTTACATAATCACATTACTTATAAGATAATTATAATAATTTTTTATAATAAATATGTACTAATTGGCAACATATAAAAATGATAGCTATTCATTATTACAAATTAAACTATATTAATAGAGTAAAAAATTCTCATTACTAGTAAAAGAAATCCACATTCCATCACAAATTAATCTATCACAAAAACTTTGACAGAGTTATTGTTCGACACCAAAAATTTTTGCGACAAGAGAGTTTGCGACGGTCAAAAATTAAACACAAGTATGTCAAAAGAATAGAATTGTGACAGAATCTTTCGTCACAAATATTATTGAATTACCTCAGCAATAACAAGAAAGAAAAACTAATTAGAAGTAAAAATAATGTAAGAAACTCATCATCATAAGTCATACGGGATTCGAGACGAATTTAAAATTTTAAGTCAATTGGCATAAAGTATCACTGAATAAATTACAGTATATTCGTGTAACAATATATTTTAACTTAGTATAAATATCAATTAAAGCAGTTGGTACAATATCACTCATAGCATAAATTTTTGGCCCTACTCCGAGTAAACTAGAAGTGACCCAAAAACAGGGTAATTATCAGGAGGTGGACTCACGTGTGCTGTAGGAAGAACATTAAATGAAAACACATAATTTGGTAGGGTCTTTATTACTAATAATGTCAAACAAAAATTATGTTATATGAATATATCAACGACTAGAAGAAATGGGTAAAATTCCAAAATAATTAATTTTTATTTTTATAATTGAAAAATAATTATTGTCCTATAGTTTCAAATTTCGCAAATAAAATTTCGAGATATTTCTACGAATGATTATTTCTCAAAGACAGGTCCAACAAATAACCGATGGGCACTATATATATATATATATATGTGTGTATATATATATATATATATATATATATATATATATATATATATATATATATATACTACACACACACAGAAGAAAGAGTTGAACCCAAAGATTTGTGATCCCAAGACAGTCATGGCTAACATTTTATTTCCTTTGAATTTGTGACCTTGATAGGTTTTATGTGTCAAAATATTTTGAGAAAACGATCCAAATTTATCACTTCCTCTCTTGGCTAAAATTATAAATTACCTTCTATCATACTTCATGTTGTTTTGTCAGGCTCAAGAATTAATAGAAACTGTAAACGGTAGAAGTATACATGGCCCAAAATATAGTAGATGGTCAAATTAAGTTACTTATTTCGTATCATAGAAAAGTCTTTTGAACCACTTTACCCTCCTTCTCCTAAAATTTTATTTGATATGACAACAACATGAATTTAGCTTAAATGAACCAACATAGTCAATTTTAATTCATATAATCAACTACAAACATGTTTAGAATTTAGACATAATTATTATTCTTGTTACTCTATTTTCTGTGAGACTGTGACAACAAATAGCAAAGTTGATTTGATGATCATAAAGACCATTTTTCAACTTCAAGGCTGCACCCTTTGTTCTCAGAATATTTTGGGTTAAAAACTGAGTCCGTGGACTATAGTATAGGAACTTGGTTACAATGTCTTGAATTTTCCCACGAGGACCTCCACATACGGCAACCTCCCATGCATGAATGCATTCACTTTTTTTGTTTTTTTGTTTTAGCAATTAAACAGACATGAGGGAAAACATGACGTCATATTTTCAACAACAACAATATATTCAGTGAAATTCTACAGAGTGTGGTCTGGAAAGAATAGGTCTGGAAAGAGTAGAGTGTACGCAGACTTTACCCCTATCTTGACTGGTAGAGAGGATGATGTCATATTTAAGGAATTTTTATATTATTGTGGTATATTTTATCAGTTGTAATAAGTAGTATGTGGTCATTTTTCAAGTTATTAAAAAGACATTTGGCTAAATTTATTAGCTCGTCAAATTAATGCATTTACATGTTGGGTGAATATCTAAATGTAGGTTATTAGTTTAAGTATTTATAAGCCAAAAGAGGAAATGACAATTGATGAACCGAGAATCTTTGTAATTCTGACAAGCCCACTTTAATTTGTAATCATATTATGTGTAAGTGAAAAAAAAACATATTCCAAAGGTTGCGAATATCAATGCAAAATTGTAAAGATGCTAGATGAATATATATATTAGATTTTTTTAAAAAAATTTTTATATATATAAAACGGGTTTGGAATTTTTTTTGAATAAATGGCTTAAAAAATTTGCATATTTCTATGTTTTGAAAGCTTTATTGTATGAAATGTGTAATAAAATTTTTAATATAATTTTCATATAAAAATTATTTGAGAAAAATAAGTGTGAATATTGAAATGAAAACATATGGACTAGTTTTTATTAATTCTATCCTTAAACAAAAAGTGACAAGTTAAAGTAACATCTAAATGATAATTAGAGAAGCCAAATAGAAATCTGATATTGTTAGATTCTCAATGTCAAAAGATAAACTGCTTGTGCATACTCTAATCAAGAGGAATAAATAATTTATTTTTATATATATATGGGTAATTTAGTAAATTTCATATTGTATTATTAGTTTCTTAATATGCGTATTTTTTATTAAGTTGTATCAAACTTATATACAATGTTGTTGTAGGATTAGATTTTTGAAAAATAACCACGAAAAATAGTACCCCAAATTCAGCTAATTTTTCCTTAATCAAAGGGATCTTGCCTCAATCAAAGGATGACTTCTTGGGGTCTTGGTCTTTTTCTTTTCAACTACATTCAAAATAGATTTAGACACATCACTTTTTAAGCCCGTTTTATTTTCATAAATTTTTTTTGAGTTTTTAGCAAAAAAAAAAATATTAATTTTTTTAAAAATAAACTTAAAAAAAAAAAAATTGAAATTTTAAAACTTATATTTTTTTAAAAAATAAAAAAAATTTGTTTTTTTAAGTAAGCAAAATGTTTTGTAGAGTATTAACTTCCTACATTCACAGCGTAATCTATAATTATGCATACGTAATAAGCTATTATAGTGACTTAAAAAGAATATTTTTGTTGTTCCGCCAGAAGTTTTGCAATGTCATCTTACAAGTTTCCAACAAGAGTTTGAATTTTATATACAGTCAAGTATAAAAAAATTATACCATTCGATCACTCAAATATTATCTACAGATAAGCCTCTAATGACATGAAGAGAAAATTATATACACTAATAGCATATATTACTTAAACTCTTATCTCGAATTCAACCTTGAAAATCGAGAAAATTTTGTTTTATTTCTTTTAATTCGAGTAGAGTTGGATAGATTCATTAAAAGTCTTGTTGGAAACTTGCAAGATGGCATTGCAAAACTTCAGATCATGCGAAACAGAGAAAATAATCTTTCTATATATATATATTAGTAATTTTATTAAGTATGCATAATTATAGATTACGCCATGAATCGAGAGAAGTTAATACTAACCACTTACCCCAAATTCAGCTAATTTTTCCTCAATCAAAGGGATCTTGCCTCAATCAAAGGATGACTTCTTGGGGTCTTGGTCTTTTTCTTTTCAACTACATTCAAAATAGATTTGGTAGAATAAAGATTATATTTTACTTTTTGAGTGTTTTGACTGATCAAATATGGTACAAAAATTAGTCTAAAAATAAGTTGGGATATCCCAACTTATATTTTTTTCTTATCCCTTTTTTATCAAAATGGGATTATTTTATACATTCACTTTTAATCTATAATTATGCATACGTAATAGCTACTATAGTGACTAAAAAAGAATATTTTTGTTGTTCCGGATAATTTGCAATCTACCAAATAACCCCTTACTCTATATCTATACTACTTGAATTTTATATACGAGTCCACTAAAAAAATTATACCATTCGATCTAGACTCAAATATTATCTATGCCTCTAATGACATGTTTAGAGAAAATTATATACACTAACAGTATATATTACTTAAACTCTTATCTTGAATTCAAAAAAAAATCGAGAAAATTTTGTTTTATTTTTTTTAATTATAAGTTGATGATCCATTAAAAGTCTTGTTGGAAACTTGCAAGATGACATTGCAAAACTTCAGATCCTGTGAAACAGAGAAAATAATCTTTCTAAGTCACTAATTTAGCTTGTTAAGTATGCATAATTATAGATTTTCAAAAAAAAGTTAATACTCTTACTCTATTTGAGTTATCGAATTGCAACTTATTAAGACTAAAGTTGGTTGTTATCCAAACGGGCTCTATATCCTTAACTTCAAAAAAGAATGTCCGGTATTTTAGAGGCAACAATCAGTCTACTTTTATAAAATAAGAGTAACTTATTAAATTACTCATATATTATTTTTTTAATGAACAAAAAATGAACAAAAACTACAATTAACATGAACATGAAATGAGCTAAAATGACAGTTAGCACGAGACGGAAGGACTATCAGATAAACAATGCTACAACCAAGAAAATAGAACATCAACAATCAAGGTCCAATCGACAATGATCAAATCACATGAATTTTCAGCTTTAGCATTGATAAAGGACCAACTACCCAAACTTTCACTGAAACAAATGCTATTTGTACACACTCAACACTTGAAAAACAGAGACTGAAAAAAGATTTGGAACATTGCAAGATTCAACAAGATACTAATAAGAATTAACAAAATCAGAAGAAACTTAAAAGAACAACACCCCATTAGAAATAGAAAGAAATGATATGAATTCTGAGAATCATCAATACAAGTTTAAAGAAGAAAAAAAAAAAAAAAACTCATCATTATACTATAGTAATTTGGAAGAACCAAAAAAAATTACAAAGAAACCAAAGTATGATCATTAAATATAGAATCACCAGCTTGCAACAAGTACTGTAAACTGGTTTCTAAATTCCAGATTATGATCTCTATACATACACATTTTCCTGCAAAGCTTCAATCTTTTCTTTGCCAAATTTATTCTCTCCACAACCTTCAAATCTATTCATCATAACAATTCAAAAATAAAATCTTTGGAGATTGAATCTTTCTCCTCTTTACCTCCTCTTTCTTGAATACTTTCATGATCACATATTAACTCCACTTTGTTAGAAAGAGATATGAGGAAATAATAATTGTAGGAACAATTTTTGTGCTCTGAGGATAAGTTAGTGGGATATTCTTGAAAAAAAATCAATAAAAGGGTGGTGGTGGTGGAGAAGCATAGGATACTCCTATTACTGGTGGCAATGGCCCTTCATATACTGGAGCTGGTGGTGGTGGTGGTGGTGATGGTGATGGTGGGGGCGGAGAATTGTAATAATAAACGGGTGGTGGTGGTGGTGGGCTCTCATAGATGATCGGTGGGGGCGGAGAATTATAGTGATAAACGGGTGGTGGTGGTGGAGATGGTGATGGGGGTGGTTCTATGCATGGAGGGGGTGGTGGTGGAGGTTCTATACAAGGTACTGGGGATGGAGGTGGAGGCGAATACACGGGTGGTGGTGGAGAGTTTGGTGGCGGAGGTGATGAGTATATGTATGCAGGTGGTGGAGGTGGTGGTGAGTTTGGTGGAGGAGGTGGCGAATTTGGTGGCGGAGGTGGTGGTGAATTATAATAATAAGGCGAAGGGGGTGGAGGCGAGTGAGTAGGCGGTGGAGGTGGCGAATGTGGTGATGGAGGAGGTGGTGAATTTGGTGGTGGAGGTGGTGGTGATCGTACACAATATGGCAATGGCGATGGTGATGGTGGCGGTGGTGACATAATTGACGGTGGAGGTGAATATACTGGTGGAGGAGGCGGGGGCGGTGATGGTGGAGGGGGAGATGGTGGTGGTGGTGGCGGTGAGTAAACGGGTGGTGGAGGCGATGGTGGTGGAGGTGGGGGTGAGTAAACGGGTGGTGGAGGTGATGGTGGAGGAGGAGATGGTGGTGGTGGTGGAGGTGGATAAACGGGTGGAGGCGGTGGTGGAGGTGAGGGTGGTGGGGGTGAGGGTAGGGGTGGTGGAGGTGAATATATTGGTGGGGGTGGCGAAAAAACGGGTGGTGGAGGTGATGGTGAAGGAGGGATATAAACGGGTGGCGGGGGAGAAGAAACAGGGGGGGAAGGGGGAGTAATAGGGACAACAACAGGCGGTGGAGGGGCAGGCAACGGAGGGGAAAGCGGAGGAGGAGGTGGCAAGGCAGGAACAAACTTATGACATCTAAAAGCACTACAATGTATTCTCTTTGACAAAAACGCCTTACACTGACCAGCAGACCTTTGAACAGGCCTATTCGGCAAACAATTTCGTCTATCATCAAACTCCGCCAACCCCAAACAAACCGGTGGTTCACCAGTAAAGAAATTATAAGAATAAGTAAAATTCTCAAGCTTCGGAAGTTGACAAATACTCTTTGGAATTGAACCTGATAGCATATTATGTGCCACATTCAGTTGCTCCAAATTAACCAATCCACCAAAACTCTCAGGCAATGGACCCATCAACTGATTGCCACTAACATCAAACACAGTCAAATTATCCAACATCCCAATCTCTGGTGGCAAACAAGAACGCAACCCATTGTTCATCAAAATAGCCTCATTTAAATTACTCATATTCCCAATACTTGCTGGTAGACAACCATGAAACCTGTTATTCGCCAAAACTATAACAGAAACAGGTGAATTCCCAAAATTGTCTGGTAACTCAAAGGCAAACCTGTTATGGTTGATGAAAATAGCATCTAATGGCTTATCAAAGAGTTGTGAAGGTACATTACCTTCAAACTCATTAAACCTTATATCCAAGAATATCAACTTTGGTAAACTCAAAACAACATAAGGAAACTTCCCAGCAAACCTGTTGTTACTTAGATCCAACTCAAACAGTATCTTCAAGTTCTTGAATTTTCTAGGTATTGTCCCACAAAAACGATTTGAATTAATATGGAAAATACCAAGATCTGTAAGTAATCCAAGTTCTTCTGGAAGGTAACCAGCAATATCACCATGGTTAAGATCAATAGCAGCAACTGTACGGATTTTAGGATTATCTAATGCTGGAGCACAGAAAACTCCAGTGTAGCTGCACACATTGGATCCCACCCAATTAACAGTGATATTAAAGGGATCTGAAATGATAGCTTGTTTCCATGCTTGTAAAGCAATATAAGCATTCTTGATTCTATTATTCTCAAAGACCAAAGAAGGGTCAATTGTTACAAGTTCACCTCTATCACCAAACTCATCTCTGTAGTATAAAAGTTGCCTGTGTTTAATGTACTGAGCTTCAGTATCAGTTAAAGGGCCATTTTCTGAAACTGTAAACTCAGCATTTGTGTGTACTAAACACAGTAAAGAGAAGGAAAAAAGGAAGAGAAAATATAGAGAAAAAATAGGTGTTTGTGTTTTCTCCTTCATCTCACATGAGTCATCTGAAAATCAAGAATGCTTGTTTTTTTTTCAGTTTTTTTTTTTTTTTTTTTTTTTTGGTTCAAAGATTGAATCTTTAAGCAAATGTGAGATGAAAGAAGAGATTTAGGAAATGGGGTTTTTGGATTTTGATTTTTTTGGTTTAAAAATGGAGTCTTTAAGCAAATGTGAGTGGAGATCTGTGGAGAAGAAAGTGATAATGGAAATGGGGTTTTTGAGATATGAGGAGAGAAATAAAGGAGAAGAGGCTTGAATTTATTTTTGGATTAGGGATTTTGGGGTTGTGTGAATATAAGAGAGAAAGAGGATGTAAGAGAAACAAGAAAGTAGAAATTTCTAAAATAAAAAAAGGACAGCTAAATCACAGCTCAAAGCCCACTAGATCCTCTCACTTTCTCTATTAGTTGTAGAAGGCTATTTAGCTATATTCTCTCTCTAATAAGAGTGTGACTTTACAATATTGATCTTTATTCTTCTAATAACAATTAGGGGTCGTTGAATAGTTGATTTGGAGGTGAGTTATACAATAATAATAATATATCTAGTATAATTTTATAAGTGGGGTCTGAAGAGGGTAGGATATACGAAAAACGTCCCTCTACCTTTGGAAGGTGAGTTAAGTAGATATTAAATCTGCATAAGTAATACCACGTTTGATAGCTGATCAGGAGGTAAGTTATTCATGTATAAAATTAATATAATATTTGGTTTGCAATTTAGAAACTTCATCTTTAATCTATGTATTACTAATACTTGCATTACTCTAACCAGCTACCAAAGGACCCCTTAGGGTTTGGGAAAAATTTATGATCGCATAATTAAGTCAATAATGAAGAGCCAATAATTTGATTTTAAAAAGAAATGAATAACGGTTTCAGAGATGAAATTAGAATTATAATCTAATGGTTATGACTTTTAGTAACACTTGGCGTAGTACAACATTCAAATTAGTTTAATAATAATGACTTCTCGAGACGGTTTAAGTGGTACCAAATACCAATTTCAAATTTTTCCAATTGACATTTTCCTCTTGATGGCTTCTGGTTAGCTTCTCCTATAACCTATTTAGGGGTCTATATGTCACCCTCAAAAAAAAAAAATCAGTGATAATAATAATTAATATTTCATCAGTCCCATTTTTTATTTTTTATTTTAGTATATAATAAATTAACATTTTTTTCTATTTAAAACTAATTAATTTTTGCATCTTAATTTAACTTTAATGATACGACTTGTAGGGACTTATATAATATAAAAATTTATTTTTTATAAATAAATAAAAGATGAAAAGACACGTGGAACTCACGCTACCATCCATCTAAAAGAATTTTGGTATTTTGGATGTATTTAGTTTACATGTCAAAAAAAGATACGTATAATTTTTTAACTTTTGTATACAGTCAGCTGTATCTATAACAGTTGTCCTCTATGATAATATTTCACAGTAATTGCTAAATTTCTTTTGCTATAACAGTCAAAAATATTCAGACAAACAACACAGTTATTGACAGAAAAAACTGTACAATCAAATACATTCACGTAAAATGAGACGAATGACATAGATAATATTATGAGTTTGGGCTCAAAATTCTACTACATCTTATCTAATTTATCATATACGATGTTTATTATTTATACTTATTCAATGACCGTTTTAACTCGTATATTTATTGAGGAAATAAAAACCAAACGACCTCATAGAGTAATAATTTGAGGTGTTAGTTTAAAGGCTAGTAGGTGACATGAGGCCGGCAAGCCTGTGATTGAGGGATATAGCCGGGTAAAGAAATTAGTTTCTCTTTTATTATATAGTTTAACTTTTTTGGCTTTTTGATGAGGTCAAGACAGGGTTCTTATTCCAATTTTTTTTAAAGCTAAGTGGGGTTTGTTGGTTTTTGTTTGTTTGTGTAGTTGAAGTATGTTTTGGGTGAGAAAATAAAAAAACCATCTCTTTTATTTTGAACTTTTGGTAAAGTGACAAAATGTCAAACGAGTGGGAGGATGGATGGATTATATTCTCTTGTTAAGCCAATTAATGAACTGTTTATAGCAATAACATAACGCGTAACAACAGCATAGTATTGACTTGTCAAATTTCCCGTTACATGCACCATTTTTGGAATTTATCATGAACTGATAATTCAACCTAGTATAATGTGAGGATGCTCAAACCGGTAATGTTATATGGTTGTAAATGTAGGACAGCTAAAGTTTAATATAACCACAAGATGATCGTGTAAAAATGTGGAAGTTAAAAATGAATGTGTGGTCATACAAAATTAAATAAAAATTAAAAATGTTACATTAGGTAGAAGGTGCGAGTAGCCTATATTAACGACAAAATGATAGAAGATCACGTGAGAGTGGTTTGTTCATATCCCATGTCGATCTTCATATGCACTGGTTTGTAAGTTTGAAGGGTGTTAAAAGAGCAAGGTAGATCTAAAATCACATGTATTTCAATATTTCACGAATTTCATTTGGTGAAAGTTATTATTTTACTTGAGATACTTGATATGTATTTCAATATTTCACAAACATATTATATGAACTTTGACTCACAAATAATTCTGTATTTGCAAATAAATTACACTTATATATTCCCCACGAGTGAACATGTGTATGCAACTTGCAAATGCAGCATGGATAAGTATCACTAAGGAGGAGAATTTTTGTTCATAATAATAACATGAACAAGTGTCAAGAGTTTAAATTAAATACTCTTCACAAATTTAATTGGATTAAACTATAGGAAATAAATGTTTGGTTGGACCCACACGTGTCACGTCTTGCACAGCTGGATCGCCTTTCTATTAGGGACAAAATGGGTCCAGTTTTTGTGGTGCGAACGGGGTTGTCTACGCCACCAACAACACATGTTTTTAAAATTGGGCAAATTATTATTATAGCAAATAAAGATAATTAATAATATGTTAATTATTCACATTATCGATGATTATTAGTTAAATATTTATTAACTGGAAACAAACAAATGTGGTCGTCATACTTATTTTTAAATCATGTATTTGATCATTAAAAGAGAAAGAAAAGTGGTTAAATTTGTGTTTATTTGAAATTGAACAATTTTATTCTTCATTAAAATTTTGCTCTTAATTATCTTTGTTTTTAGAAAAAGGCAAGCAGCAAGGAGAGTAGTAACATTATATTATCATCTAAAGCAGTAGTAGACCAGGCACTAATTTTTCTATTTTTTGTCTGTTTCAAGAAGAAATTTGCTAGCTTTTGAAATAATAGTTGTGGCACTCGTTTTCTCCGTAGAGAAGGAATTTATACTCTTAAGCGGAGCTTATGGTCACTGGTTTCAAGTGGAAGGAGAGGAACCACCGCCCGATGATAGGTGCATGAGCTTTTTTTAAGGGAAAAGTGTTCAAAACACACTCTAACTTTTGGCATTAAATTCTTTATTTTTTGTGTATTATTGAAATTATTATTTGACGTGGACTCAATAATACCCAATATTGAGGGACTCACTTTTTTTTTGTCCACGTCACCCAATAATACCCTCAATAATACACAAAAAAAATAGTGAGAAGTGTGTTATAAGAATTTGGCCAAAGTTGGAGTGTGTTTTGAATACTTCTCCCTTTTTTTAACTATAAAAAAATATCGTGAATTTTTCTTTGTTCCGTAATTAACTCTAATATGAGAATAAATTCGCTACAATAAAAAAGATGAAGATGAATTATTATTTTTATTATTGAAGCTTCATTAGCGACAAAACTTTACCTTCTTTGTCCTAATTTATATGATATATTTTTCTTTTTGGTCTATCCCAAAAAGAATATATTTTTATATTTAGAAATAATTTAACTTAAAACTTTTCCTTTCACCCTTAATGAAATGATTTATAGCCACATAAAAACATATGGTTTGTTTTAAATCAAAAGTTTCAAAAGTTTTTTTTTTTAATTAAACTTCTAACCTAACAAATTATATCACATAAATTGAGACTTATAAAGTAAAAAATAAATTGCTAACGATAATAATATGAGCGAACCAATTAGTATAACCTTAGAGCCTGTTTGAATGGGCTTAAAAAAAATTTTTTATAAGTTATTTTAAACATATCTTCTTTAGATAAATTAAGCAAACGGCACCAATTATTTTTCGGAGCTTATTTTAAGGGAAAAGGACACTATGTGTCCGATGGCCTAAAGTAATGCCACATTGGCCAATATTTGGGCCTAATATCCTCAGAGTCCGCTTCGGCCCAAAATAATCCCAAAAAATGGCCGGCCAAAAAAAATAATGCCAAGGCCGATGCCCAATGACACCCCAGCCGCTATAAAGATATATACATATGTTGGATTATATATACACTTTATATACAAAATTATACATTTTATATACATATGCTAGAATTAATCTTACATTTATTTTACATAAATTATACGTTAATTATACATTTATTATACACATATTATGCAATAATGATATGATATTTTTTTTTTATATATACATACATATTATATACCACAATGATACGGTTTCTATTATACATTTTTTTATACAGATGGTACACTTTCTATACAAGACTGATACAATTTATATACACATGCTAGAATTATCTATACACTTTCTATACAAAAAATGATACATATTATATACAAAAATGATACAATTTTCTATTCTATACATGCGGTTCATTTGCCGATACACATTATATACATAAATGATACATATTATATACAAAAATGATACATACCTTAATATTCATATATTTTATACGGTTTCATACATTACAGATAAGTATCGATACATATTTTATACATAAATGACACATATTATATATAAAAATCGCTCAAATATTTTTGTGTTTGGGTTCTTATTTGAAAATAGTCTTATTTAAATTTTGGCTAATGGATGGGATTAGTTTAGTGGGTATAATTTGGGTTTAGGAAAAATTGGGTTAGAGGGTGGGATTATTGGCCGATCGGCCATATATGTCCTTTTCCCTATTTTAAGCACAAAATGGCTAATAAGCTGGTCAGCCAAACACTCAAAAAAGCTAAAAACAGCTTATAAGTTGCTTCGTTTTCAACAACTTATAAGCCAAAACAAACGGGCTCTTAATATCAAGCCGCTTTAAATAGCTATTCCACAAATTTTAACAATTTTCCGTTGCTTAAATTCGAAAAGGCATGGGAACAGCATGTATGTACATTATCAGGTTGAGACCAAGTCAATACCAAAATGCCACGCTGTCAAAGAATGACGTTTCGGTCCATAAAAATTTGCCAGCTGGCACTCCAGCTGTGTATGACTAGACTACCTCATGCAGCATGGCGTAGTCTTTTTCCCGCCGTAGTCAATAGTCATGCACTTTGTTTTTTCTATTTTTAGTGGGCGTTTGGGCGAAATCAAATACTTTTCCACTTTTATTTGTAATTTTGAAGTTGGAGTTGAAGATGAAATTATATTTGGTTATATTTTTTTGCAAAGAATATTAATTATTTAAATGTACTGAAAGTGAAAACACGGTTGTATTTGAAATTTTAATGGTTGAAAATAAATTTCGGAAACAAGTGAATAATTCTTATGACCAAACGGATCCTTATATTCCTTCACCTTATGATTGGCAAACACTTGTTTTTGGGTGATTTAAGTAGTTTATTCAAGTAAAGTGAAAAAGAAGGGGAAGATCGATCGAACGATATCTATTTGTTTAGAGTTATTGAGATAATACCATTAAGGAGTGGTTGTGAAAGGCGGACCTACGTAAAACGATAGGGATGTTACCAAACCGTAATAATTCAGAGAAAAAAATCACACACATATACATATTGAAGGACAAATATATATTCGATTAGTTACCAAGAAACATAAATGTGGTTGGATGTATTGGTTGAGTTTGATGTGCTTAAGTTATGTTCGTGTTAGATGACCCTATTTTTCTTCCTAACTCGAGCAATATCTTGATTTTCTTTAATAATCTTGAAGCCTCCTCTGCTAGTGGCATAAAATGAGATTCCTCTATTGTTATTAGGAGTTTTGGGTTCGAATTCTAGGGACGAAACAAACTTCAGAAGGGAGTGTTTTATCTTCAACAAGCATCACGCGACACGGATTTAAATTTAAATGAATATAATACTCCCTTCATTCCATAATAAGTGACTCTTTTTAAATTTCACGTGACACCCCTTTAAATAAAATTCACTTTAAAAATTAGGAATATTTTTATCAACTTACCCCTAATTATATTTTAAGTTAACATTGGGTATTGAGTAGTAATTAATGAATCTTGATTATTTAAACAAGGGCAATTTTGAAAGAATCTATCCAAAATATTCTTGAAATTCTGAAACGTCACTTATTTTGAAATAAAATAAAAAGCCTAAATGGTCACTTAATATGAAATGGAGGGAGTATATCAAATAATAAGAATATATAAAAAAGTAGTTCCGCAACAAGCATTGGTCAAACCCCAAAGATAAGTATAATGCCAGAGCAAAAGCATAACTGTTAGGTCGACGTAAAGTTGAGGACAATTAATTTAAACAGTTAGGTAGAAAAAACAAAAAAGCACCATCTACAGAAAGAAAATCTAAAAAAAGGAAAAAGATGTAAACAAAGAAGACACTGATGAAAAGGGAAGAGAGCTTCACAGAGAAGAAAGAGTAACGTGAGTTCTGGGAAAATATTGGCAATAAGAATGTAATATTAATTCGCACTCGATATTTTCATCAAATCAATCAATTTAATTTTAGTTAAAGATTAAAGAAAATATACACGGTCATCAGGGGAGGAGCTAGCTCATGAGGTGCGGGTTCGATCGAATCCAGTGACTTTGATCCAAACCTTATATTTGTATTACAAAAATCCATTGAACCTATACAAATTATTAACTTAAAACCCAATAACTTTAAAAAATTAAAATCCCGAATTCATAAACGTCAAATCCTGTCTTCGGCTCTGACGGTCATGCTGATACTATAAACTCTCTTCGTTGAAAAATCACACTGTATATACAAGGTTTTTTTTTTTTTGCGTATATATATATTAGGTGTTGAACCACCTTGACTTCTTAGTATGCTTTACATTTTGAATTTTCTTAGTGAAAATATTGACTCCGTCACTATACATGATGATATATGTATGTATGAAAGACACATTATTTATATTCACTACCTTAATGGAAATTTTGAGTTTAAGTAAAATTTTACGATAAAAAGGCTCCTGAGATAAAAGTTGGGGAAAATTAAATATATTTAGACTGAATATTTTATTTTGTTTTTTTGAAAATAGACTAGGTATGTTGTTGTAGCGTTAAATCAATAAATATATGACATTTATTTCTGACACATTTTTCTAATTAACATAGTCAACTTAAATATATTCTCCTACCAATTTATAGTGTAACTTTAATAACTTTAATATATATAATTAATACAAACATATATTGAAGGCGAATAAAAGAAAAAAAAAACATAGAGGAGCCTTGACGTATTGACCGTTGAGGTTTGCGGTGTTAAACAATTTCACGATATTCTTGTTCTGTTTTCGTCGGCAGGAGGCAATAGGCAGGCCGTACTTGAATTCCAAAAGTATTATTTTTGCCACATAATTTTGGGACCCATCTTTCACAAGCAATTTCCATATGATTCTTTGGCTCCCACATTGTCTTTACCCCTTACTTTATTGGTAAAGTCACGCTGATAATATCATACGGAGCATTATTTCATTGAGTATATGTTACCTTTGGAGGCAGATGTGCGATGTACCGTCATCGTCAGAAAATGCTAAAATCTGACTAAACCTATCGATATTTGGCTTTTCGATAATGTTTCCGATGAATTTTCTGTCACAAGTTCCTTACCGACGAGTCAAATTTCGAGGGGATATGGAATTAGCGATTTATGATAGTGCGTATATGATATTAGTTCGGTAAAATCAATATTTTTGGCCCAAACAGTAATGTAGGTGTATTGACAAATTTACAAAACATGTACATATAATAAACCGGGAATCTGTTAACATAAATGGATTGTGGGTTTGGTGGCAAGGAAGACAATCGCCATAACCCATAAATTTTAAATCTTGGATTTGTATCTGGTTAACTTCAAATCTTCAACTGATACAGTTATCAAATAGCTCAGCCCGGCATCTTTTTGGTTTCTGCTGCGATTTAAACTCTCGTCTCGAAGTTTTACGCCATCATTGACCACTAGAGACCACACTATTTTTAAAGTTTAGTTTGTATATACCGCACTTTTTACACTATTGATCATCTAAATAGATATTGATAAATAAGTTTCTTTATAGTTTGAGATTTATAATTTTGAATAAGTCAGGTTACAAGCTGGTGTAAAAATGCTTCATATTGATGGTGTTTATAACTTAAAACTGTTTTTGTTTGGCCAAAGTCATAGATGGATTTTCGAACTTATCACGATTTTTCATTTAGACCCTTTAATCGAAACGTTGGCCAATTATCGGACCCTCGAACATAAGATAAATTGTGCCATTTGAACCCACTAGGTAATACTGGCACACGCGTCAGATCCGATTAGTGACAAAAAAATAGACCAATAAAAATAAGCTATGTCAACAAAAAAATTAATTTAAGAAAAATTAATTTTAAAATCTATTTAAATAATTTAATAAAATCTGAAAAACCCAACCCATCCTCTCCGATAGCCCACTTCACCGCCGCCATTGCCGTTGCTGCCTCCGCCGCCCCCACCACCTCCACCGCTGCTTCAAAATCTATTTAAATAATTAAAAAAATAGTGCCGTTTTTTGTCGGAGATTTATTTAAATAGATTTTGAAGTGGAGTAGCGGCGGAGGAGGCGGCGGCAGTGGCGATGGCGGAGGAGGCGGCGGCAGTGGCGATGGCGGAGGCAGTGGCGGCGGCAAAGTGGGCTATCGGAGAGGATGGGTTGGGTTTTTCAATTTTTTTTAATTATTTAAATAGATTTTAAAATAGAATTTTTGTTAAAATTAATTTTTAATGATTACAAATTAAAAAAAAAAAATTGGTAACTCACGCTCTGTTTAAAGCAGTAATACCTTTGCACGCGTGTGCCTGAAGTAACGCGAGGGGTTCAAATGACACATTTTATCTTATGTTCGAGGGTCGAGATAGTCAACATTTCAGTTAAAAGATCTAAATAAAAAATCAGGACAAATTCAGGGTTTATCTATGACTTTGGCCTTTTTGTTTTTTTACAATATTGTGCATGCATTTTTGAAGAAAATAATAGTAAAGCCGTGTAAAGTTATTTTCACCCTATTTAATAATCATTGCTCTCAAAAATGATTTTGCCCGTACTGGATATTGATTGTCCATAGACCTTCACTGTATACTACTACTTTTTCAATCACTGGAGTAATGAAAAGACTTCTTGCATGTGAGTACTAGGGAAGAAAACATGGATTTTTCTTAATTAATTAAGAGGCCTTCATTAACTTTGATAGTGGAATTTGAAGAAGGATATGCATCCAATTTTAGTTCATTAATTGTACTTGAGAACAAATTATGGAAGGTTTGTTGTGGCTGCAAGTTGTTCTAAGCTGGCAAGTTGACATTTTATTTATTATAATAATAATAAGTAAAGTAATTAAAAACGTATTGCACCTGGAAAATGAAGAAAAAATTGCATGCAATAGCCGAAATTTATAGAATATGTTTGCAAATAGGACTAAAGTATAGGGGTTTAGTATAATTCAAAACCGAAAATGTTCAAGTGGTCGCGAACCAAATTAATTCGGTTTTTCGGTTTTTCGGTTTTTTGAGTTTTCGGTTCGGGTTCGGTTTCAATTTTAAAAATTTCGGGATTCGGTTCGGTGTTCGGGGTTTTTAGATTCGGTTTTTCGGGTTTTCGGTTTAAACCAAAATATTATGTATTAGCCCTATAATATTAAATAGTTCAAGCCCATGCCTATTAAATTTAAGCCCAAAAGAAAATAACCCAAGCCCACTTTTATTATTTTGTATCAAATATCATTCATCAGAGTTCAGACATCAAAGTTCTAACCTAACGTATCCCTATTCCTAATTTAATTTTCACTTCACTGTTCACAACTCTCCGTGGCCGTTCTTCCAATCTCGGCGGCGACTTCTCTTCAAGTTCATGAGCTTACGACTAAGTATTTCTCTCTCTCAACTTCTCCTAATTTAGTAAATTTCCCGACTAATGTTTTAGTTGTTTGATTTACACAAAATTCTTTTTGTTGTTTGTCCGCGTATATAAACTTGGTAAAAACTCGTATATATACATGTCGTTTGAAGTATAAATATTTACGTAAACGTAACGATAGTTTTCCTTATTTACAAAACATAACGATATATTACAACAAGGAAACTTTTAGAGTTTGTCGATATGTTTTTCGCTTTTTCTATTTTTTTTTTTCTACTTGCTAAAAGATATATATGGATATTTTATAAAATATATTTTTTTTAAAAATTTTTTTTTTAATTCAAGTAAAAGATGTGCTTTATATATATTGTTGAATAGTTATATTTTTTTTTTTTTGAAATAATGTGAAAATGAATGTTTGTAAAGAATCATATTTACAATGAATGTATTCGAAAATGAAATGAGCAAAATTGAAAATACCGAATTGAAAAAACAAAACCGAACCGAACCAAACTTAAAAAAACCGAAATCGAAAGAACCGAATAACTAATTTGGTTGTTCGTGTCCACTTTCAAAACACCGAAACCGAAATAGCAGTAATTTATAAGGGAAAACAATGTGAGAACGCCCAAGTCTTTAAAGTAGGTTTAGTTTTATACAGAATTAACTAAGTGGTCGTTTGGTAGGTAGCCAAAATTATCCCGGAATTATAATCCCAAGACTAATTTATCTCATATCTTGGGATTATTTTATCCCATCAAGAAGATGGGATAAAATAATCCCGGGATAAGTGGGATAGGAAGGGATATCTCAGCTGATACCACGGGATGCATTTTGTACCATGTTTGGTACAACGTATAAATTTATCCCAGGATAAATTTATACCTCTAAAAACATAAAAAAAATTTAAAAAGTGATATTTTTTTAAACCATAAAAAAATACCCTTAAGTTCCTTGAGAAGAAAATGAATATGCACTTCATGCAAATTAAATGCCAGTTCATACTCCAATTTTTTATTAATTCATGAGCTTACGACTATATTGCAACTTTCATTAGTAAATAACATCCTATATTTTAGTTAAATTATACAGATGATACACAAAATTCTTTATATCATCCGCGTATATAAACTAAATCCTTAATTCATTAGCCAAATGGGAGAAAAGAAATGAATTGGATCGAGCCCAAAAGCTAGAGCACCATTGATAAATAGTTGGTCACGTAATAACAGGGGAAGTACTAAAATACTGGGTATTGGTTCGGCCAACTTTAATAGTTTTGGTTCAAATTTTGTGTTTGTCATAAGAAATTGATCCATTAAATATGTACAAATTATTAATTTAGAACTTAAATATATTAGATTTTCAAATTTATAGACTTCAAATCTTAACTACGCCTCTACTTAATAATCGCCTTTATAATTTATTGACAAGAAGTAGCCAGATCAAAACTACTACGCTTATATTATAAGGGAAACATGAGGTTTACAAAGCATATTAGACCTCAAATCCGAATAAAAGTTTTGACGATTGCAGTAAATTAATGATCAGTAAAAAGATAGTCTAATTATAATTAATTGAATACTGACCTGATGAATATACAAGATTCATATAATTGAGTTTAGCTTAAAGTTAGAATAATTGTTTTTTTTTTTTTTCAATTGTAATCATACAGTGTGATTGATATACTACTTTACTCTTCATTAACAACTATTTTTTCCTTTCAGGTAGATAAAATATTCTCGTCAAAAGAAACACGTATTCCTTCTTTAATTTCTTAATATTCCTTTCTTCGTTTCCCAACACCCTACAAAAGCTTGGGGGAGTTGTTTACTTGTTCTAGATAAGTTCAAAGTTCAATTAAACACTTAATTAGAAATTTGGTAGTGTGAAACCAAATAGTATATTACAAATTGAAAGTAGAAAAGTACGGACTAATATTTGTCTAATTATAGATGAAAGAATATAATTATATTTGCAATTCATTGAACTTGAACAGGCCCATTTCACTCTTTTTCATTTAACTAATTTTAATTTTTGACACATACCAATTATATGATCAGTGTATATAGCATTATTCCCACCATGATATACTAAAGTTGTTGAAGGCATGTGGAAGTTGCTAAGAACTGCGGGGATATAGACCCAGATTCCTTTGTCAATCTTAAATTATAAATGACCTAAAATCCTTCACCAAATGGTTTAGCCTTGATATTGTATATTTATTTTGTAACCAAAAAATACCCAAGGACTAGTGATACACAGTCTGAAAATTGGTGAATAATAATCCCGTCCTATCGTTGTCCCTTTAAGTGCCAATCTTTTGTTAGTAATAGAACTCGAACTCGTAATATGACCTAATTCACACATCACATGTCGCACTCTTACTACTGATTTTTTTTTTAAAAATAATTATAATATTATTTTTTCAAAAAGATTTAAAGAATCAAGAAAACATCACAAGAAGGGAGTATACTAAGAACAACCAAAAAGTAGAAAGAATAGTGTAGTCAACCAATTTATGATATGCTACTTTCTATAACCAAGAAACACCGGAGGACCAATGATAAACGATTTGAAAATTGGTGAATAAGAAGTTCGTTCTTTCATCATTCTTCACTTAACTACCAAACTCTTTGTAGCGTGACATGTAGGATTTGAACCTGTGATATATGCTGATATACATCACATATTGCGCTCTTACCATCAGATATCGAGAGATATTTATAATATTGTATCTTTTCATAATGATTTAAAGAATCAATAAAGAACATAAGAGGGAAATACCAAGACCAGCCAAAAAGTTGAAAGAAGAGTATAGCCAGCTAAGTTTAGCAACAAAAATTGGAAAATCATGTTTGGTACCTTAGGGGAATAAAATGATTGGGTATGATTGGAGTTTTGGAACATTCTGTTGTAATTACTATGTTAAACTAAGGCAAAGATTAATAATTTATGAACTACTTTCAAATTATTTCTCTCATGAATTCTTGACTGAAAGACTAAACAATTTAATCAGATATATAGGATAATATTTTCTGACACAGTGGAGAAGTAGTTGTTCTTCATCTAGGCTGTAACACACCCAAGAAATGCTTTTAAACCATAGGTGGCAAAAGTAATTCATACTCTAGTAACTTGTTCAATTTGCTCAAATTTAAAATTGACCGATCAAACTATTGAGTGAAAAATGGGTCAAATAATGCAACTCGATGGGTTGAACTACCTAAATCCTAACATGCAAAATTAAATTTGGTAATAGGAAATTTCATAGAACTTAATACAAACAACAACAACAACAACATCACTAACTACGCTCAATCGCAAATAAGTTAGTGTCGACTATATGAATTTCACTTCTTCATTTAAATTCACTTCAAAGAACTAAATAACTTAAGAAAAATTAAATTTTAATTTTTTTTTCAAATTCAAATAAAAAAGGATGAGAGATTGGATCCTGTTGAACGAATTGGCTTATGATCCATCATTTAATTCGTCTCGACACAACTTATTTTAATCAAACCAAAACTTTGGTCGAATCAAATCATAACCTATTTACTATTAACAATATTTTGATCCATCCAAATTAGACTCATCTTGCCGTATATTTGGCATCTATATTTTGGACAATGGACCCTACGATCAACAGCAAGCTACCTAAGATATCTCATGTGGAGCATAGAGAACTTTTCAAAGGAATCATGTGATTTGAAAGAGTTAGACAATTATTTTAGTAATAAAAGCCAAAACTGTAGTTAGTCACATGGAAACCACAAAATTGCAGAGATATAATGTTATAGTGGATTAAGTGTAGTTATTTAACGTGATAAAGAAAGTTTTGTAATGTTATTGTTTTAGTAGGTAAAATTCAACTACTTTTTTTTTTTGGTAATTATCAAAATTGTATTAATCACTAAAGTAAAATAATTACAAACCTAGCAAGCATACACAGCCTGCTATTTTCTGTAAAAATTGCTAGTATACACATGAACTAAGAAACCAGTATACACGTGAACTAAGAAACCAACAGCTAGTAAAGCTAAACTATCAAACTACTCTCAGATGAGTGGAAAGTGCCATTGTTGTAACAGTAGGCTAAGTGATGCATGAGCAAATTCAACTACTTCTACTCCTTGAGTATGTAAAAAATAGTTTAGCACTTTAATTTATTATTATGTAATTTATGAAGTATAATAACCATATGTGAAATTAATCATTCACTTGAATGTAGAGTCATAGTAAATTTTAAAAATATAATTAAGTAGATAAAAATGTATTCTTAAATAAACCGGTCACAAATTTCTATAAGATACTAGGGCAGATAAACAAACTGGTTTCAACTTTCGAGTCTCATCAACACTATCCAAGATCAAAAAGACTTTTCACGTTTTGGCCAGGAAAATAAATTTAGGCATACACGTGAAACACATGTTGCAGACATAATTAATTAAATAAAAGCATGATCTCTCAGAAAACCAGATAAATTTGTGAGGGGGAGCAAATTCTATCTCTAAATTCAAGCAAGCCACATCAACAAGCATTTTTTTTTATTTCTTGAATTGTTTGCTAGTGTATTTGATCATGTATAGCACAGAGCATACTCTGCTTTTACAATTTTTTTTTCATTCAATGTTTGTTTTAGAGTCCCGATTAATTCGGATTCTTGCCACATAAGGTCCATTAAAGGGGGAAGCACTCCTACTTGAATTTTTCTATTTTCTAAGCTCGAACCGAAACCTCTAATTAAAATCGAAGAAATCTTATTTATCCCACCACAATCCTGGATGATGAGGGTACTTCTGGTCAACAGATGACCCAGAGCGACACTTGCAAGTGAATTGAATTTTTCCAGAATCAGAGAAATGTATCAAAGGCACAAATGACAAATTAAAAGTGTACCTACCATAGAGTACTGGTCTGCATGGAATTTGTGCAATCTCAACCAAAAATTACAATTTAGAAATAGTTGATAGTGATACCAAAATATCAAGGAAATTAAATGATGATATGACTAGGTTTGTTTGCTAACGAAATTATACTACTACTTTTCTTATTAATAAAAGTACAGGAAAAAAATATCTTTTAATGAAATCCAACAAAGTTGGATGGAAGGATCAAACTATGTGAACCATACCACATGGCACATGCATTTATCTAGAGATGGATTCATAAGCCTTTGAATTTTATGGTAAAAAATGGGGGAGCACTAAAAGAAGACTACTGGTGAAGTAAAGTAAATATGGAGTATATTCCGCACCTTTAATTTCGGCTTGGTGAACAATGTAGGTAGGGATGCATTTCTGGTAAAGCCTATGCAGTTTCGAAAATGCTAGAGTAATGTAAAACTAGATGTACATATTTCGTATCTGTTAAATAAAAGCTAGAGAACCATCTAGAAAAAGCCTCAAGATATATTTTCAGTGTGTCACATAAACTAGAATGAAGAAAATAGTAGTTTGGAGGGCAATTTTTTAAAAATTTACGTAAATAAATACATGTATTGCTGATAGGTGCATCACTATTCCACATTGAATTCGTATAAAATAATGTTCCAATTACTAACTAGTCCAAGGAATTTTCTTTTGGATAAAGGGTCAATAGTGTCCCTCACTAACTAGATGAGGCGTAATAGAACAATCTTGCCCTCCACCACTCCTGCCATTATTAATGTGGCTTGATTTTGCTCTTATGAGCTAATGTCAATAGTTAAACTGCAAATTTAAATCAACCGTAAATTTCTAACAGGAAATTTTACAGTTAAACTAAGGTCTAACAAATGCTTAATTCATGTTTTTAAAAACTTGTCATAAATAAATAAACAAAAAAAGAGAACACGTGTGAAATTAAAGTTTGAGAGGGATTTTTTTTTTTTTTTTTTGTATTGGGAATTTGGGATAGTCCTGCACCAAAGAAGTTGCGCGGGACGTGAGCCGTGTGGGTCCAAACAAACCTGCATGAGGTACATTTATTTCATAATAATTAAACAGTAAACTTTTTATTTTATCCTACCAAGATGAAGCATAGTCAAATAAAATATCTATAGTTTAATTTTTTTTTTTTAATGAGGGAACTCAAGGATTCTTTATCTTTGAATCCCGCTCCAAGTTATAATAGCTAGCAAATCACAAAAAGGAGGTGTAAAGCCATAAATAACTGAGGCTCGTGTGACGAGTTTACCTAAAAAAAAAAAAACGTACGAGAATTTCGAATCTGAGATCCCTCCTTTGGGAGATCACATGCTCGACCAACTCGGCCAACGTGTTAATTTAATTTGTTTTAGACCATAAGTATTAAAAGTTTTTCTTTCATTTTTAAACGTTGTCTTTCAATCAAATACGATGAGCGACTAATAAGAATATTTTGTCTAAAGCCAAATCTTTATAAGAGGCCTTATTATATAGTCAACATCGTTGATTGAAATTAGGCAAGTAAATATGAGAATTAAAAAAAATAAGAACTTGGTTTTACATATTACAAAATAATTGAATGAGTTAAACGTTGCAAACTTTGTTTGTCGCGACACTTGCATGCTTGATTTCATCAAAACTGAAAGGAGAGCACCTAGAAAACTATCAATTTATGTGAGAAAATTGAATGATAAGTTGAATTATTAGATAGAGTTAAGTGAGTAATTGGTGAGTAGTGAAAAAGAATTCATCTAAAAAGCAAAATGAAATTGGCAAAGATATTAATTGGTCTCCTCCGGAAGAGAGATTTTTTTAAGTCAAAAAGGAAGGTTCATATTGTATATTTAATAAGTTTTTGAAAAAAATAGTCTACTGCATTTTAGAGATTTTGAGAGGATTATAAACATGTTTAATTTAAGATTAGAAGATTCTTCTCCATATATTTCTAATTCTGTGTTAAGACGAGGGAGTTCTATCTAGTGAGAGAGGAAAAACAAAATCATTAAACAGTAATATGAAAATAAATAAATAAATTTATCAATGACAAAAAATATATAAGATATATTATATATAGAGAAATAGTAATTATTTTGGGGCCCTCAAATTCTTGGCTTGACTTGCTTTAGGTTCTAACCGGCCCTGTCAAATACATCACATAAATTTGAGAGGAAGTGAGGATGTTTTTCCTTTCTCTACCTCAGACAATTGATGTCAAACATCACCATTTCACATTTTCATGTACCATATTAATATTTTGTGATGAAAAATATAATATTTCCTGAGATATGCATCCTTCCTCTATCTTTCTTTCATTAACGAAGAAAGAAAACTCAAAAGCACTTGTCAGGCGCGGATGGCGGAAGGTATATCTTTAAGTCAAAAAGGGAAATCTTGTGAGTGGAGAAGTGAAAAAATAGCACATTTCTAGAGATTTTGAGAGGTAGAGGGTGTTTGAATTAGAATTAGTTGAAGTTAAAGTGCTATAGTTAATGTTTCAAACAAGCATAGTTCATGCTTAAAAGGTCTCAACATATCATTTCATAATCACAAGAGACTATAAAACGTAGCTTCATTGGAAATAAAATTCTAAAAGCATACGCTCTTCACTCTCATATTATATGGTATTTTAGTTTGGCCACATCTTAAAAAATATGACTCATTTCTAAAAAGTAAGAGGGGCATGTTTTCACTAAATTATCTTTAATGTACCTACTTAATATAGTTTTTTAATTATGTAAATAAAGGTCAATTTGAAAGAAAAATTTATCACTTCTTTATCTTGTAAAAAATTATTTATATAGAATTAGATGTAAAAGTTAAAACCACCGTATAATACGAACCGAAGGGAATAGTATTCAAATTCAAAATAACATACGTATTGTGGTTAAGACTAATTCTAATTTCATCTAAGCTTTATTCCTTTCGTTAATTAAATTAATTTGTTCTTAATTAATGATTGACTTAATTGTGTTAATTCTAAATTATTTCAAAACCCCTAAATTTATGGTTACTACAGAATAAAGAAGTGGGAGAATGTATAGCCAGCTAACAGCTATTTGTAATAGAGAAAGTGAGAGAATAGTGGGCTTTGAGCTGTGATTTAGCTGTCCTTTTTTATATGTTGGAAATTTCATTTCTCTTTCATTCATATTCACACACACACACCAAAAATCTCAAAACCAAATAAATTCAGCATATCTCTCTCCTCATATCTCTCAGATCTCAAAAAAATCCATTTTTTCTCCACTTCTTTCATCTTACATTTGCTTAAAGACTCAATCTTTAAGCAAAAAAATCAAAATACAAAAACCCCATTTCCTAAATCTCTTCTTTCATCTCGCATTTGCTTAAAGATTCAATTTTTAAACAAAAAAAACCTGAAAAAAAACAAGCATTCTTGATTTTCAGATGACTGATGTGAGATGAAGGAGAAAAAACAAACACCTATTTTTTCTCTATATTTTCTCTTCCTTTTTTCCTTCTCTTTACTGTGTTCAGGACACACAAATGCTGAGTTTACAGTTTCAGAAAATGGCCCTTTAACTGATACTGAAGCTCAGTATATCAAACACAGACAACTTTTATACTACAGAGATGAGTTTGGTGATAGAGGTGAACTTGTAACAATTGACCCTTCTTTGGTCTTTGAGAATAATAGAATCAAGAATGCTTATATTGCTTTACAAGCATGGAAACAAGCTATCATTTCAGATCCCTTTAATATCACTGTTAATTGGGTGGGATCCAATGTGTGCAGCTACACTGGAATATTCTGTGCTCCAGCATTAGATAATCCTAAAATCCGTACAGTTGCTGCTATTGATCTCAACCATGGTGACATTGCTGGTTACCTTCCAGAAGAACTTGGGTTACTTACAGATCTTGGTATTTTCCATATTAATTCAAATCGTTTTTGTGGGACAATACCTAGAAAATTCAAGAACTTGAAAATATTGTTTGAGTTGGATCTAAGTAACAACAGGTTTGCTGGGAAGTTTCCTTATGTTGTTTTGAGTTTACCAAAGTTGATATTCTTGGATATAAGGTTTAATGAGTTTGAAGGTAATGTACCTTCACAACTCTTTGATAAGCCATTAGATGCTATTTTTATCAACCATAACAGGTTTGCCTTTGAGTTACCAGACAATTTTGGGAATTCACCTGTTTCTGTTATAGTTTTGGCTAATAATAGGTTTCATGGTTGTCTACCAGCAAGTATTGGGAATATGAGTAATTTAAATGAGGCTATTTTGATGAACAATGGGTTGCGTTCTTGTTTGCCACCAGAGATTGGGATGTTGGATAATTTAACCGTGTTTGATGTTAGTGGCAATAAGTTGATGGGTCCATTGCCTGAGAGTTTTGGTAAATTGGTTAATTTGGAGCAATTGAATGTGGCACATAATTTTCTATCTGGTTCAATTCCAAAGAGTATTTGTCAACTTCCTAAGCTTGAGAACTTTACTTATTCTTATAATTTCTTTACTGGTGAACCACCGGTTTGTTTGGGGTTGGCGGAGTTTGATGATAGCCGAAACTGTTTGCCGAATAGACCTCTTCAACGGTCTGCTGGTCAGTGTAAGGCGTTTTTGTCAAAGAGAATACATTGTAGTGCTTTTAGATGTCATAAGTTTGTTCCTGCCTTGCCACCTCCTCCTCCGCTTTCGCCTCCCTTGCCTGCCCCTCCACCGCCTGTTGTCGTGCCTATTTCTCCCCCACCACCTTCACCATCACCTCCACCACCCGTTTTTTCGCCACCACCACCAATTTATTCACCTCCACCACCCCCACCCTCACCCTCACCCCCGCCACCCTCACCTCCACCACCCCCACCACCATCACCCCCTCCACCATCACCTCCTCCCCCACCTCCACCCGTTTATTCACCTCCACCACCCCCACCATCTCCACCTCCGCTCTCACCTCCTCCCCCTCCCCCACCCGTTTATTCACCACCACCTCCACCACCATCTCCACCCCCACCCTCACCTCCTCCCCCACCCCCACCAGTATATTCACCACCACCACCAATTATGTCACCACCGCCACCATCACCATCACCATTACCTTATTGTGTACGATCACCACCACCTCCGCCACCAAATTCACCACCTCCTCCATCACCACATCCGCCACCTCCACCGCCTACTCACTCGCCTCCACCCCCTTCGCCTTATTATTATAATTCACCACCTCCTCCTCCGCCTAACTCACCACCTCCTCCACCAAACTCACCTCCACCACCAACATACATATACTCATCACCTCCTCCACCTCCAGCATACTCTTCACCACCACCGCCACCCGTTTATTCACCTCCACCACCATCCCCAGTACCTTGTATAGAACCTCCACCACCACCCCCTCCATGCATAGAACCACCCCCACCACCCTCCCCATCACCCTCTCCTCCACCACCCGTTTATCATTACAATTCTCCGCCCCCACCGATCATCTATGAGAGCCCACCACCACCCGTTTATTATTACAATTCTCCGCCCCCACCATCACCATCACCCCCACCACCAAGTCCAGTATATGAAGGGCCATTGCCACCAGTAATAGGAGTATCCTATGCTTCTCCACCCCCACCACCCTTTTATTGATTCTTTTTTTCAAGAATTTCCCACTAACTTATCCTCAAGAGCACACAAATTGTTCCTACAATTATTATTTCCTCACTCTTCAAGCCATTAACAAAATTGAGCTAATATGTGATCAAGAGAGAGGAGGTAAAGAGGAGAAAGATTCAATCTCCAAAGATTTTATTTTTGAATTGTTATGATGAATAGATTTGAAGGTTGTGGAGAGAATAAATTTGGCAAAGAAAAGATTAGAAACTTTGCAGGAAAGTATATGTATAGATATCATAATCTTGAACTAGAATCCAGTTTTACAGTTCTTGCTGCTAGCTGGTTCTGTTTTGTGAGTTTTATTGTTATTATATTATCCTGCTTCTTTTTCTTTTTTAGCTTTTAGTTGATCATACTTTGGTTTCTTCTTTTGTATTTTTTTGGTTCTTCCAAATTATAGTTATAATTATGAGCATTTTCTTTTTTACCTGTATTGATTCTCAGAATTCAGAGTATTCCTTTCTATTTCTAATGTGTGTTCACCTATGTGTTTCTTCTTGATCTTGCACTGCCACAATTTTTTTCTTTTTCAAAGTGTTGAATGCGTATGAATTGCATTTATTTCAGTAAAGTTTTGGGTAGTTGGGTCTATATCAATGCTAAAGCTGGAAGTAAATGTGCTGTCTTTCATTGAATACCAATTTATGCCACCTTTGGTGGTTAATTGTTGGCCTTGGTGGTGGTCCTCTAATCTTTTGGCACAAAAACAAGAACTCCATTTTTGTAGTAAGTGCGGTTGATGGAGTGGGTGAAAATTTTAGAGATCAGTATAAGGCCCTTGTTACGGGTTTGAATCTTGTTGCGGACAAAAATTATGTATTTAAGTGGAGAAGAGTAGAGGGACAAGTCTATTATTAATCTAGTTTTGAACTGTGCGTCACTAGCTTTCTAGACTTTTTTCATTATAAAAAATGAAAATCTTAGCTACTAGGGTTCAAAGCTCAATGGAGACAAAAAAAACTCAAGGTAATTTACTTGTATTGGTGGGAGGTAATATTAGCCGATAAAATAGTTAGGTATGAGACAAATTTGCCCTAACACCACTGTTATTGTAAGAGAAAAAGAAATTAAAAAAAAAACTTTTGATACCACTAATTGGATTTCATTTTTTAGGAAAAGAAAGCTTAAATTTTTGACCTCTCTTGGTTCAAGGGTCAAGATTCTTGTTTGCGGACTTATTTGCTGGAATTGAGGTCATTTGATTCAAACCAAATTTGTCTTGCTCCTATACTTTACAGTTGTTGAAAACGTGTGTGATGTCAATAGTTGAACCTTTGGATCCACCAAAGCAATAAAAAAGTTACACCCCCTCCCAAAATAAGTTTCGATTTTCCATTTCTAGAGTTAGTTTGAGTTAGGGGTGGGCATGGTACGGTATGGTTCGGTATTTGAAAATAATTTCGATTTTCGGTTTAAAAATTTTCCTAAATTTTCGGTATGGTTCGGTATTTTAAAGAGTTAGATTTGTCCGACTTCGATTTACATATACTCATATCGTGAAGAATTATGGCTACTTAAAAACATCTCAATTATTATGTACTTTACACACGTAAAACTATTCAATAGAAAGTACAACCAATCCCCTTCGTAAATCAATTACACAAAAAAAAGACATTTAAAAAATAGAGTAGTCAAAGTTTCAACGTTTAAACAATTAGTTTTCTAATAATACTAGTTTATATATTTGTTAGTATTATAATACTAAGATATATGAATTGTATATGTAATTATATACTTCGGTATGGTATTCGGTATTTCGGTATTTTCTTGATAATACGAGATCACCGTATCGAATACCAAATTTTTTAAAATGCATACCAAATACCATATACCATAATACCAAAACCACGGTATAAAAAATTTCGGTTTCGGTATGATAATCGGTATCTACCATACCATGCCTACCCCTAGTTTGAGTAGGTTAATTCAATACTTTAAAATTAAATTTTCGATATTAAAAAAATGATACGAAAAGTATGGAAAAATAATTTTTCTCATGTCAATATGATGAAAAAAATACAAAAGATATTAGTTATAGTACACATATTTGAATCTTAAGATTTTTTTTTAATCTCAAGAAGCGAAAAGCGACATAATTTGGGACGAAGGGATTAACTTTTTCTAGTTTCTAAATTCACTTATTATAAATAATTATCTGAAATCTACTTTAAGTAATTAGATAGTGTAAAAATTCTTTTATGTTGTCAATTTATAAAAGTTAAACTCTATACTTATACTAAATTCACACTTTTTTTTTCTTTCAAAAAGACTAAATTCACACTCATTCTTACAAATGGACTTAAAAATTAATCGTCGTCTATTTTCGGTGCAGTTGAAAAAATGACCAAATTAATTGAGTCTTCCTTTGATGAAGGGGAAGTAGCTTAAATTCAGTCCTAAATTGGAGGTATCCATCATTAATTTAGAGAAAAGTAATAGTAGTAGATCCCGTTATCACTTAGCTAATTGGATTCAAATTTCAAACTCATTTGGTTTCTTTAATCATTTTAATGGTATTCTTTAATCTTCATTACACACTTCCCCATTTGTATTTGCAACCTTTGAGAATATTTTCACATACTGGGATTACAAATTAAAGTGGGGTTGTCAGAATTTCAGGATTCTCATGGGTTGCTCAATTGTAATCCCTCCTTTTGTGTCACCCTTCCCCTAAAATATGTCCTTTTTTTTTTTGTTTCAAACACTCAGTGTCCATAATTAACTAGCTCGATTAATTTAAATTTGACGCTGTCCATTACAAAAATTTTATCACTCCCTTTTGTAGACGATTCTATTTTTAAATTCGAAATTTTTAACTAAGAAAGAAGAAACTTTTATCATTCCACCACATCCTTAAGTAGTATATATATATAATTGAAGTTAATGAATTTTGCAGAGCTAAGAATTATAGCTCCGTTATATGTGAGGTTGTTTAATGTTAAGGCCCTCGTGGTCTAATTGAAGAAAAAATATTTAACCAAATTGGTGTAACAATCCATGGACTCAATTTTTGAATAAAAAAATTCCAAGAGCATTTTGAAAAAAATGTTCTTTATGGTCCTCGAATCTACTTTGCTATTTGCTGCCACAGAAAAGAGTGACAATAAGTTACAGGGGAATAGGGTTCACATTGTTATTTTACTATACAAAATATTTTAATTTTATTCTCTGTTATATTTTGTGTTTAATCGTCTCGTAACTTTTCGATACTGATAAAGGTTTGCCACGAATTATAACGAAAGGTAATTTTAAACTATAGTTACAAGTAGAGGAGTGAAATCTTTTTCACAAAATATTTTAACACATAAAATCTATCCGATTCCCGTTTGAGTTCCATTAAAAATCAAGGGCGAATACGAAACGATTTAAATGATGAGAGTCTGAACGAGCACAACATATAGATCAATGTGAACATTGCTCCTAAACTATAGATGTTCGAGTTCGAGTCACCAAACTAAAACTTAAATATTTATTCATACTCGATGTTTATGCCTTTAAAAAATATGGGAGCGAGCCTAAAGTAGATTTTTTATCGACAGTACTTTCAATAAAAACCCTACCTTCATTTACATTTGTGTTTTCATTTAGTGTTCGTCCAAACATCACACGTGAATCTACCTAAAAATCACCCCATTTTATGGGTCATTTGTTGTAACTGTCTTCGGTTAGTACTGTATATTTATATATAGATATTTATAGTAAGTCTAAATATACGGTCAGATCGTAAGGCGGATCCAAGATTTAGATTTTGTGGGTTCAATCTTCAGAATTTTAGTATTGAATTCATTATATTTTAAAAGTTATGGGTTCATATCTACTATATATACAATTTTAATAATTCTTTACACATAAATTTACACTCCGTGTCGAAAGTTGGGGGTTCAATTGAACCTCCACTTAATAGGTTAGATCCGCCCCTGAGTCGGATCTCTCTATAACGGCATCCGCATATAACAAAACCTCTCTATAACAATCAAGTTTTTTTTAAACCGATTTTTTATGTTATATTTTACTTCTCTATAACAGCATTTCACCTATAACAACAACAACCAACTTAATAACAGTACGCTCTTTGTAAAATTGCCCCCCATATAACAACTATCTTCTTTTTTTGGTAATATAATAATTAACCATCTTTATAAAGATAGAATATCTATGTTTAGCAACAATAAGTGTGGAGATTTTGACCAAATATTTGATCCTTTAATACACTATTTATGCAAAAAATATCACATGTATATTCCTAATTTCATCATAAAAAAATTTTCCTTCGTTATAAGTGTGATTAAACTTAGAATTTGAGAATTAAAAATGAAAAATTAGATTTTATGCATCATTTTTGCCTATAACAACGAAATATTATTTAAATGTTAATGCTATTATAGATGCATAACAGTCAAAAAATTTCGGACCCAACGATGTTGCTACAGATGATGGAATACACCTATACGCAGCGGAAGCAAATAGCCAGGATCGAACTTGCATGCAATATAGACAACACATAATCAAGATATTAATCAAACATAAAATTGATACTTATCTCTTGAAGCGTGACCGCGACTAAAAATCGAATCTTCAACCACGAACACACACCATCCACGAGATCGTCATCCTTCAGTTCCACAGTCTTTTGCTGTGTAACTCGAATAATACTAAAATTTGTGAAATTCGTGTGGGCGAATTTCTATGGAAAAAGTGTAGAAACTTGTAAAACCCATTGGCCTCGTTATGGAATAAGACCCCTATTTTATAACTACAAGTTTTAGGGTTTTCACCCTTTTCCAAAACCTGTTGGGTCTTATTTTCCACCAAGAAATAATATTCCATTTAATTCTTTATTATTTGGGCACAGTAGGGACCATAAAATTTAATTAACGAGGCTTCATATTACGGAATTAATTCAAAATATCTGAATTAATCCTACCATAATAAATTACGAATTATTCCACTAAAAAATCGTAACTGCAGTCCTCAGTTCAATTTCAAAATCTTTCATTAAATCTTATTTAACTCCCCATGTTAAGATTACAGCTACCAATCAATTAAATTAAATTACTGACAATTTAATTCATTAACTAATGAATCCTTTATATTTCGCTAACTTATATCATGTGACGTATACAAAATCCACCGTTGTGGTTTTCAAATGAGACTTATAAGCATTCATAAAGGGGTATCATCAATCTCAAAATCGAGACATGGAGTCTATCAACTAATTCTTATTTCACAAATGTATTTTGCCATTATCCAATTTACCAGGAATACGTAGACCCGCAATTGAGTCGTACCTTTTAATAAATCAAAATAATGAACAAATCACATTGATCATAATAATTATATCAAGATTAAGAGTATAAGTACATTTAATGAACTAGAGAATTTGTTTTATATATTCAGTACAAAAACACTTATCTCTACTTAGTCCGTTCAATACATATAAAATGTACTAGCACAAGAAGATGGAACTATACCGTTCCCATAATGAAGATACATTATATTAATCTTGTGCTACAATCATACCGATGGCTTTGTCCAAATTCCATCTTAGATTGTGAACATAAACTTTATACTTATAAAAACCGATGATTTAATCTTCCGTGTAAAGGCTAAACTCTATACACTAAATCATCTACTATATAAGTAAAGGACACACATACTAATACATGATCTATTTAACTCTTTATTAAAAATTGAATAAATAATTGTTCTATAATAAATATTATATCCAAACACATGCTTAATAGTATATATTCCAACAATCTCCCACTTAGACTTTTAACCATGACAATTGTTAGAATTTACAATATCTAAACGCATGGTTAATGGTATATACCCCAACAATGGAGAGGTTTGACTGTATATTGTTATAAAGACATAGCTATAAATTCAAAAATATAGTTTAGGCAGGACATGACACAACTTCAGCTTACCGAAGACATATGATAGGAGTGTGTGGAGGTTGAGAATGAGTAGGTAGTCGGACGTATTTCATTTCCATTCTCGGAGCATTAGTATTATTCTTGTATTTTTGTATGCTTAGATTTCTATTACTACCTGTTGTTTCTTTAGCTTCGATTATTATATTATTAGATTTCTTAGATTAGTATCTTGTTTTTTCTGCTTGTTGCTATTGTCTTCTTTTTCTTTGAGTCGAGGGTCTATCGGAAACAACCTATCTACCTTCTCAAGGGTAGGGAAAAGGTCTGTGTACACTCTAACCTTATCAGACCCCACTTGTGGAATTACACTGGGTTATTGTTGTTGCTGTTGACTTAAAAACTTAAACTAGTCTCGACCTTTCTCTTTTCCCTACCTATTACAATCATTCTTTTCTTTTCAATTAGTGACGTAGCCATATACCGTGAAGGGCGGTCAATTGAACATCTTTCATCAAAAATTTATATTGTGCATATAAAAATTATACTTACAAAGCATATAGATAAGAAATTACTTGATGTACATAATTTCACCACTCTCTTCCACCCCCATTGTTAACCCTTTATTTATAAATAGGCGTTGACAAATAAATCCCGAATCCCTCCACATATAAAAAAGCTCACAATCTCATGTGTTAATAAATAATGAATTTTCCATTTTAATTTATATTAAATATTTGACCAGGCACGGAGTATAAAAAATATGTAATTTAAAAATACTACTCATAATATTTTGTGGCTGTAAAAATTTATTATTAATGATAAAAAGAGAAATTTAAATATTCTTTTCTTTTCCTCATTACGCATCTTTTTTTTTTTTTTTTTTTTTTTTTTTGTTTTGGCAAAGTTGTCTTCTACTTCTCTACCTTTTAAAAATTCAGTCTGACTTATGATGATGAGTTTCTGTCATCATATGCATTTCCACTTTGTTCTTATTCTTGTTATATATTGTGGAGGTGGTGAGTTCTTTAGTAGTCTTTAACCTCCACTTAATTCACAACAAATCGATCAATAAACGTGTCGGATATTTCTGTATATTATTTTTGACTCACTTGATTAAAGTTGAAAAATATATATTCTTACATATTAATTTAATTACTAAATTATAAATGAATTAGTACAATTTGAGATAGATGCAATTATTTACCCTACAGCCGGACCCTTTAGTTTGTTTTTCTTTTTGTTGTTTGTATTAATTTGTTGTCTTCATATGTAGTACTCTTTTCACCAACCGTTCTCTTACAATTACGTTTTCATATTCTTATTTTTGGTCAACATCATAGGGACTTTACCCCTTTGATTATATTCGACCAACACACGAAAAAAAGGATTTCAATATATTTCTCATAGTTGGATCAGGGCAGATCTAGAACATCGTTTACCGATTCACGTGAACTCTTAACGAAATCCGTTAAATATCTAAATATTCGATTGTGAGCCAGGTATTATTGTTGTATTGACTTGAGATCGTTGTAAAACCTATAAACTTCATATTAATCCACCTCTTGAGTATGTTCAACGTCATTTGAGTCCTTTTCAAAGCACAAAAATGCATATACCATTTGATATTATCGTTAAAGTAGTTTTCATTCCAATTCCAATCAAGTGAAAAACAAGACTTGGCATATTAAGAAAGAAGAAATAACAGAGAATAAGGGGCAACAATATATTCTTGTACCGTTAAGTATTGTGGTTGGATGGATAGATTTCATTCATCTTTAATTAGAGATTTCGGGTTTAAGTCCTGAATATGAAAAAAAAAATTGATAAAGAGTGCTTCCGACTTTAATAAGCCTTACGCGGCGCAAAACCGAATTAATCGGAGCCCCCATATTGAATACCGAGTGAGAAAAAAGAAACAATAATGTCATTGTAGCTATCAATTTCTACACTCTTAACGAATCATAATATGGCAAAGCATAAAACCCACAATTTAATGGAAGTAATTGGAAATGGGGTCCAAATCAACATTATATTCACATGGTTTTGTTTGTTAGGGAAATTCTCACATCACATCTACTCAATTTCTTGGCGTTTGATATGAATGGTTGTTGATTAGTGTGTTGCTTGACTAAGTGTACTTATTATATACATTTTTGAAATAATTAGTTAGTCATTTATTTACAGCCTCAAATGACAGCCTGTGAGTAGGTCACGTATATTAATGATCGATGGGTCATAAATCGCACATACCCCATTATACTAACTCTCCTCCAAACATACTACATAAAACAAAAAATAATATTTCAAAATGTTAGGGATAATTATAAAATTTTCATCGTTCATGTCGCCACATTTAAATTCTATCTCTAAAACTTCATTTGGGTTCAAATTCTACGGAGAGGACCACGAGTGATAAAAAAATAAAAAATTATTGAAGAAAAACAAGATTTTTTTTTTTTTTTGGTCTTTCCGGGTGATCGGAATATTTAAAGAAAAAGGTTAATATATTCGAGATAATTATTTATTTACAAAATACCATCTCAGTTCATCCCAATATCAAATTTTAGTTCAATAAGATCTCCAAAATAGATGATTGACTCATTCCATACTGGAAATAGTCGTAGTGTCTAATACTAATAGTAGTAATAGACCGATAGAAATAGTTTCTCTAACACGAGTCTAGGAATGAAGAAATCCCTAATAGCTGGTGAGGAGCGCTTTCCTGTCGCAACCATGGCTTGAATTGTGCAGTAAAATTCACTAATAGCCCTCATAATTGAAAAATAATTTTAAAATTTAAAATTCCATAACAGTAACTATTTCTCAAAGATGGGCAGGAAAGTGGTGAGTGGATGACTGTTTTTTTACTGAATTAGTCAGACCAGTAACTATTGAATACCAATTATACAAAAATAAAAACCCGATTATATCGTAAAGAATTGTGTTAAGAGTATCTCCATCTGGCAATGAGATACAGTACTATCATTTTATTAGAGAAACAAGAAATGAAGTAAAGTATATATATAAAAAGAATAAGCACTAATCATCATGATTAATAATGTTATATTTTGAAGAATTGTCTTCTCCGTTCACTTTTATTTATTAAAATTATACTAAAAATAAATTTTTACTTTTACTTGTCCACTTAGCCTATCAAGAAAAGACAAACTTTTTTTTTCTTGTTTCACCTTTAAGTTTAACATTAATTACTCATTTTCAAATCAATCTTCAAGTCCAATGAGACTATATATTATGATAAAATACATACTTCATTTATTATTTTTTAAGGGGCATTCAAAGTTAAAAGTGGACAAGTAAAAGTGAAAGGAGAGGAATAGTGATTAGTGTGTCTTGTTCAAGCTGGATAAAAACTATTTTAACATTACCGTATTTCTAAGGAAATTGCAAATCCCCATGGCCAGAATTGTGGTCTCTGTCTAAAAGAATGAAGGCCAAAGCATGGAATAAGAATATTAAAAAGGCCAAAAGGGGGTAGTTGGTACTTGGTAAGAAGAAGGGAATAAAGAATGTAAATACAAATGTACTATATGATGACACTTGGAAGATCTAATAGCTTTCAGGCAAAGCTAAGGTGGGAATAAATTAAAAAGTATAGTTTGTCTAGTGATTCTGTTGGTATACTGAATCATTGATTCGTTAAAAGATGCTGTATTACATATTATCTTCTTGATACTCATCACTATTTTTACTTCTAAATAAAGATTATATGGAGTAGAGCAATAATGTCTACACATCATATTCTCCCCTCCCCCAAGAAAAATATTTTCTTTTTTATTTTATCTAGATTGGAGGGTTTGAAAGTTGAGAATTAGAATAGAAAGTTGAAAGGTAGTTAAGTGTTGTCTAGTTTTCTCTAACAATATTATTACTATTATTCCTACTATCTTATTTTTTTTATAATTAATTGTTGTTTCCTTTGCTTCTTTTATCGTATTATTTATTGTTGTTACTGTTCTTTTCTCCGTTAATTTCTATATGACCTCTTCACTTTCTTTACTAATTTTGATATGCTTTACTTGAGTCGAGAGTCTATCGTAAACAAGATTTCTACCTTCACAAAGTAGGGATAAGGCTGCGTACACACCACACTCCAAGATCTCACTTGTGGGATTACACTGAGCATGTTGTTGTTATATTATTTTACCAGTACAATGTCATTTTTCCTGACAAATTTATTTTTTTAAATTAGCCTCATTGAATTACACAAATGTGGCAAAACAAGACGGTTAGTCATGATGTTTGGCAATAGTGGTTGTCCATGGTGGAAGTAGTAAGTGGTGGTAATTATGTGCCAGAAGCTGATGATGATGATTTGTTTGATTGTAACGGAGTTTAACAATAAAATATTGCGTGGGCATTCACACACCAAAGTAATAACACGGACAATAACGAGTAATAAGACCCAAATTTGCATTTCTTGCTTTCCCCACAGTTCATAATATGAACAAACACTTCCCTACTTTGCTTTTCTTCTCAAGAACTATTACCACACAAATTAGGGATATCAAATGGTTGGATCATGCACGTCAAAATAAGTTGAGTTACTAAACGACAGGTCATTGAACCGCCCAAAGATAACTTGCACTGGATCAAGGTATGTTAAATAACGAATCATAGCTCTACTTGGTGAACTCTTACCAAATTAGCTAAAATATAAAGATGATATAATTAGCCCACAAGAAAATATGAATCACCTATTTATTAACCGGCCTATTATGACCCGGCAAAATCAGTTAATCTAAAAGTAGAGTTGATTGTCACAAACTTGAGAGAAGATTAGCTTGGAACTACAGACTAAAAAGCAATCTAGAGCTAGTGAGGTTTTTGTAAAGCTTAACCTCTCATCTACAATAACATAAAACACATATACAGTCCAAAATATTTGCACCACAGGAAACTGCACAGTGTTGTCCAACCTCAACAAAGGGAATAAAAGAAGAAAGAATGCAGATATTACATTAAATCCTATCGTACTAGTAATACAAACTGTACAATACAGCCAAAGTTCTACACTGGAAACACTGATCACAACAATACTAACAAAAACCAAAATAAGTTAAACAATACAACTTCAGGGCAAGAGGGGAGGGATGAAAAAAGAAGATTAATAAATAATATGACGAAAAGAAGGAAAAAAAAGAAAGAAAGAATAATACACATCTTAAGGTGCAGCAGGCAAAATGCACATAATAGATATGTCTCGCAGTGAAGGTTCCACTCATTGATAAATCCTTTAGCTCCTCTTCCAGCATCTAATTACAGTTCTTTTTGGCAGCAGCACAGTAAAAGAGGATCCGATGCTCGGTGATGAATGCCATAACCCTTGGGAACGTCTCGATCATAAATATTCTACAGCAAACAGCTACGAATATAACGTGACTCGATGTTTCCAGAGGAAACGACAAGACGATGCTCAAAGCCAATCACATTAGAAATGAATTTTCCTTATCCAAATGGGTTTCCTGCGGGAGAAGAGAAGGTGTTCTGGGTAGGTGGTGGTGCAGAATATAATCCACCCTGCTGTTGATTCGAGTTCAGAGCTCCAAACCCATCAAAGCCAAAACTTGCTACTCCTGGCGGCCTGCAAAATGAAAAGCACTCCTTCAGTATTACGCCTTGAATGTATGAGTTCTTCAAACAATGAAAGTAGGTCATCTTGAGAAGGACAGGTTGCAAAATTGAGCTATTAAACAAGACCACCTTGCTAAAAAGGCTACAAACATGAATTCCATATATACAGCTGAATGGAAACAAGTTATACACAATAAAAAGCCAAAGAGTTTCAGTGTTACACTTCATTTGTTGTGTCCTACATAGGGGAAGGATGCTGCAGTGACGGTAAGAGAAAGCTAAACTGATACAGTAATGTGCAAGACTCAAAATGGAATAGCAATCACAAAAGTACCTCTGTGGCATGCTACCAGCTACTTGATGCCCCATGTATGAGCCTAAAAATTAAGATTTCATCAGCATCCGAAAAATTGACCAGCAATATAACAGGGGATAACTGATACTACCTTGTGGAATCGGCGATGCATAAGATGGTGCTTGCTGAGGCATGGCAGGAGGATGAAAAGTTGGGGCACCGAGGCTGGATGTACGCACCAATCCAGTTGGAGCTGCCATGTTTGGTAGTGCACCTTGTAATGATGCCATTGATGGAAACTGAAAAATGAAAATCTCAATGAGATAGGGTGGAAAAAAACTGTCAATTAACATATTTCCCACTAAATAAAGCTTTGCTTCCTCCCCTTTAGGGTCAAGCACAAAGGTTTTGCGGTTGATTCAGCAACTAGTATTAACCAACTAATCAAACAAGTTTCTCTCTCTTTTTTTTTTTTTTTGAGGAATAATAGGAGTATAAGTAAAAAACTTGTCAAATAAAATATGATGAAGTGCATATGATAATCAGCTGATATCACCATAAGTTATCGATATCCCCCTCTATATCTGATTTTAATGCTCGAATCCTTTTCTTGCAAGTCAACACAAGTTGAAATGTCTTCAAACATCAATCAGCTTATCAGTACAGTCCGAAAAGGTATAAAACCAAACATATCTCCGTTCCTCTCCTCTCATTTGCTCCAAAGAAAAATCTTTGGTACTTCCTTTCTTCTCTTTTTCCGTGAGGGGGGGAAGGTTCCGGTGGAAAAATAGGGTCCCTTTATTCTCTTTCAATACGAATGCCTTCTGCATCATAAATGGTGACAAACAAATTCACTCAAACTAAGGTGAGATTATTTTCACATACCGTTGGGGCTTGTACAGGTGGCTCATTTATGGCATCAAAAGGATTTGTTGATTTTGATGGCTGTGGCAGAGCATTTGTAGCCTGAAAAAAAAACAGTAACCAGTCCATGAGCAAAGGTGCCAGAGAGTTAAGCATGCCCTGACGATAAAATAGCAGAGTCCAACATAAAACTTTGGGTGAGCACAGATACCATTGACATGTTGTATTGCACCGCGTACCCATAGCCATGATGTGGACCAGTATGCCAGCCTGGATAAGCTCCAGGGATTGAAGAATAATTTACAGCAAACAAATCCTGCACAGAAATATTACCTCAGAATACAGGAATATTTGAATGTATCAATCCACTAAAGAGAGAACTACTTAACCTAGACAAATGTTCATAATTTAGGCTATACAAATCTTCTAAATATATCATGTGCACTAGAGTTAAAAAAGGGTAGCCTAGTGCGCTAAGCTCCCGCTGGGTCCGGGGAAGAGCCGGACCACAAAGTTCTATTGTACGCAGCCTGACCCTGCATTTCTACAAGAGGCTATTTCCACGGCTCGAACCCGTGACCTCCTGTCACATGGCAGCAACTTTACCAGTTATGCCAAGGCTCCCCTTCGTGCACAGGAGTCAAAAAACACGATAAAACCATAGAAAAGAACTTACCGCAGGCAGTTCTTTTCTTCCGATAGATTTGATTTCGACAGAAGAAGCTTGAGATGCAACTGCAGAAGTGGCTTCCTGAAGGACAAGGTTTACAGCTTGAGGCACTTGTGCAGTTGCTGAACTAGGATAACCAAGTGTGCTCGGGGCAACTGAAGAATTCCATTGCTGAAAGAGCAAAGATCATGATTCACAATGATCAGTACAAAACACAAGGATAAAGTGAGTTGGCCTCAAGGACAACGCAGCACTAAAAAGCTACCTGATTGCCAGAAGGTCCACCAGCAGCTGGAGTAGAAAGCTGTGGTATAGCCTGTGGGCCAGTCGTAGGAAACAAGGAAGTCTGCTGAGGTTGCATATTAGACCAGTGTCGACCGGAAGTATTTGCAAAGGCATTACCACCACTAACCGGCAGTATTGATGTCGGTCCAGTGGGTGCAGCCAGAGCACCACCAAGAGGAAATGCTGCTGAGTTGTCCATCGTTGCAGCTCCAGGAGCAAAACTACTGAAGGGAGTGAATGGAGCTGCACTACCACCAGGACTTCCTGAAGGAGCAGTTGCAGTTGCTGGAGCAGCCAACTCTGAGAGTACATCCAGTAGATTGGTGTTTGAAGGAGCTGGAGATGCTTTTACCTCTGCAAATGAATCAAAATTCGCCCAGTTGTCAGCAGCAGGTTTTGTTGGTTGTGCAACAGGGATGACTGTAGCAGATTGTTGTATTTGTGGTGCCGGAGCAGAAGCTGGGGGTTCAGGAACATCATCAAAATCGATTAAAGAGGTTTCTTTCTTAAGTTCAACAGGGTTCCCGTTGGAGGACGCCAAACTACTGGAAGATGCAGTCCTCTGCACCATTTACATAAAGCAGTTTAGCACCTTATTAAATTGGCAAGCAATGGAAAAGCCATAAAAGAAAAAGTACACTGATGAAGTAAATGTGGAGCATATTTCGCACCTTTTGGCTAGGTGAGTAATGGGGATAGGGAAGGCATTTTTGGTTAAGCGCATGCAGTTTGAAAATGCTAAAAGTTATGTGAAATCTAGATGTACATATTTCCTATTTGTTAAATAAGAAGTTACTGAGAACAATCGAGAAAGAACCTTTTGTCAAATATCAATGCCATCATTCTCCAGATATTTACCCGACTCTAGAGGGTAAATTGTTTCCAAAAGATGTGTAACTATATCAAAAACCAAACCATTGTACCATCATTCAAAAGAATCAGATATCATAGGATGTCTTATGGGAACAAGCCGGGATCATAATGGCTGTGTTACTAGATAACGAAACAAAGCTTAATACCATTATCCAAAAGAATCAAATACCATATGCTGTTGTATAGGATATAATCCACACCTGGGTTCGCATGGAACTATCAGCAGCAGACCTACCACCATTGGTTTTCGGAGGTTCAATAACTCGAAGGGGAGATACACTATCTCCAAGAATCTCTCTAACAGGTCGAACCATTGGGGGACTGGATGTGTCAAGGTCGCTTTGACGGTCAGGTGACAGGCTTTCAAACTTGGAACCTCCATCAGAAATTCGACCATCGTCAGATCTCCTTCCATTCCCAAATCTATCCTCACGTCGCCAGTCATTGATTACTTCAGCACGGGCAGGACTTTTTTGATCAAATCCAGGACTTCTTCCACCACTACTTCTCCCACCAGGACTAGGCCTGTCGCTGTATCGACGCTCATATACTTCCTCATTTGGTGGGCTTCGAGAGCCACCCTGGTAGGTATCTGTCTTCCTGTTCTCGTTTAAATTCTCAGCTTCAGCCTGCAGATATCACGTTTTACATGAAATAGAAGGAATGAGTTCAGCTAGTGGACCTCAAAAGTTTTAGAACAAGAAGAAATGCTTAAGTGAGTACGTCATGGAAATTCTTCTTTTTTAACAACCATAATGAGCAGTTTCCAAAAAAATTAAAAAATAAAAAATAAATAAACAAGCACACTGAGCTATTATGAAGGTGAAAATTAAGGATGAGCAGAATAGAATATGCACCATCTTTCCCCTTGGTGGCTTCTCAAAGTTCCTTTCACCAGAGTATCTTCTATCCACATACACATGCTTAATAAAATCACGAAGCCTCTCTACATTACTGAACACAGACTATTAGAACTGCATTTTGGGTCAATAATAAGTATCAAATACATAATTTTATTAAGATCACAAACCTGCCATCTGGGAGAGAATTACGCTGTGGGTCCCAGTCCTTCAGATATATTTCCTTTGCACTCTGTGAAAATGACCGCCCCACCACCCCAAGAAAAATAGAAAATAAGAAGCCACAAAAAGAAAAAGGAGTCAGGCAACCAGCAATGAAAGGAATATGAACATGACATCAGAAGTAGGTGTGGCGCTTTGTAGCAAAAGGAGCATACATACCGCATTTCCTCCTCCTTGAAGGGCACTAACTTCTTGTGAGGTGAATTTAGCCATGGATACTGACTTCACTCTATGGGTGAACTCCCGACTGCCAGTATATTCAAATATAGAACAGGGAGCAAGGAATAAGTTAAAAGGAGTTTATAGTACCAGGAAACATTCTAAGCACCACAGAGGGTTGCAGCATTTTATGAATAACAGCACTTACTGTAAACCACTGCATGTTGTGCAAACAAATGTCCAGAAATTCGTGCAAACATATTGTGGCCCCTGTTAAACAGAAAAGTATGATATATATTACTATACATCTGCCATTTCATTATATAAGAAGACTGCTGATAATATTTTATGAAACCTGCTATGCAATTAAATTCAGACAAATAAGAGAGGCTACCAATGAAAGCGAAGAAAAATCATCCAAGAAATGACATAGGAGCTTCTGCGGTATATACGTTAATGAGTCTTTTTATTATACGACCAAGTTATACAAGAATTATATCAAAAAGATTGTAATATGGTGAATAATAATCAACGGTTGTAAGGTTACTATATTTATTATTGGTTCTTTAATTCATCCTAGTAAAAGCTAGATACACGGTGCATCATTTAAAACATTTCTTTGGTTTAAATTGGATAAGGATTTGTTTCCAATAATACCATTATAGCCTATATTAAATTCACTTGATCTAATATTGAAGGATTTGTTTAACCAACATAAATACTTTAGTTTTATCATTATAGCCTATATTAAATTCACTTGATCTAATATTGGTTTTATTAACATGCATGACTAAATTCTGCTTAATTTAACTTCAAAAATAAATTTGGGTTACACGAAATGAAAGGAGATGGGGCAATCTTTATCTACAACTTGACACTGGTTTTAAATGGGGCTTCTTATTAATATATAGCTTTTAGTTTTATCAAGGACGATAATCTTAAGAGGAAATTTGAAAAGAGGCATGCTAAAATGTGATATAAATAACTAAATAAATCTAGCAATCCTCCATTTAACATAAAATTTTATTATAAAACTTTCTTTTAATTTAAAGATCAATTAAATGTGAGTGTAATAGTTTAAAGGGCCATTTTTGACATTTACTTGTTCTAGTACATGTATTGCTAATAGCTGTATCGTTACCCATTTGCAACATAATTAATGCAAGGAATTCTTTTTTGATAGGTAACATTAATGCAAGAGTTATTACCATTGCAATCAAAACTAGCACTAAATCTGCATAATTAATGAATTTACTACGGGAATTATTTCCAGTAATACATCTAATCGAACGAAATGAAAGGAGATGGGGCAATCTTTATCTACAATGACACTGGATATATCCAGTTTTAAATGGGGCTTCTTATCTCTATATATGTATGTCAACAAGAAAATTCAAACCAAAATCAATGTGATAATTCTCTCATCGTCAAGAAAGGCATTGTTCATTTTAAGAGAAGCGTGCTGGAAAAAGAGCTTGCATAATCAATATTTTCCAAATGCAAACCATGTCTACTTTTAAAACTAAAATCTATCATAAGCAGCAGAAGAAACATTGTCTTCATTATAGATAAGGACGTATTTCATCATGAAGTAGAAAAATTAAAAAGTACATAAAGAAACCATTAAGAGGTCATTTGGTTCACATGCTAATTATGTGGAACTAGAATAGAAGGATTATTTATGCGGAGAATAAGAATAAAGAGAATGTTATATGGTGAAAAAGATATAGAGATTGTTATGTAAAAAGTAATTTTACCAGGAATGTTATGCAAAGGCTACCTAGTTCAAGGAAATTTTAAATATATTAATCTTAATATTACTAATAAACATAATTTTTTACTCGGTAATTCCATATTCCTCCCGCATAAAATAATATATAGATTCTCGTATAACTTAATGTGACTATTACTTAATACAGCTAACCAAACACTGCATTAGTTTGCAGCATTATTTTTCCTAATTCCTCAAACCAAACATTGCATATTGTTATGTGGGATTTTACGCTGGGATGTTTTTTCTTAATCCCTCAAACATATATTTCTTATGTGGGATTGCACGCTGGGATATTTTTTATTAATCATCAACCTAAGACTCTTGACGGGTCATATTGTCAAAAACACGCCAGGATAAGATGAAAGCAAGGCGAAGGAGTTGAAGTTAGTTTAAAGCAGTGAAAACACCGTAGATATGTGTGTGTTCTGTTTTACGGGAAATATAGGATGCACATGCTACTGTCATCATTCTGACTTACTACTATGGTTAAAGCTACTCTTTTTTAAGTTAAGAAAATCTCTTCTATCCAGATTTTTCCCCTCGAATGCATAGCATTCCTCAAAATTCATTTTGAAATAAATCCTATAATATTTTTTTGAAAATGAAAATAAATCCTATAATAAGATTTATCTCATTAATGCTTCTCATCTAAATTTATATTAGACAAGGACATCTAAGAAAAGCAAATCTTGAAGAATAAGTAGTAAGCTCTTCCTCTTAATACATTCCTTCCAAATGAAGAACATCTTTTTATTAACTGCACCTCTGGATTTCAAGAGATGTTCAACTTTTTCAAAAAAAGTTGGCATACTTTTTTTTATAACCAGAAATCAATCGCTACTGGTACCATGTAAAGATTTCAAACACGTCAACTGTTGGAGTGGCATGAATAAGTGACCCTGGGAATATTAAATGAACTAAACAAACTAAACTTTATTTAATAAGATTTGGAATACTCGTGGTATTTTGGAATCAAATGTAGCTTCTTTTTGTTTAGGAGAATGGGATCAAATGTAGGTTTATAAGTGAGGGTCCCCTCTAGAGTAAAGAAATGGCAAGGAGGTGGTGAAGTGGCCTACTTTACTGCCTACATTATGATTAGATTTAGAGTATCCCCAATTAGCATATCATGGTATTTGCTTGTGCTTACACCATGTCACATCCGAACCTAGTGAGAAATGCAGTCACTTTAAACACAGCAAACATATTAATCTAATACCCACACTGGACATGCATTTCCACATCCCTCCACTCCTAGTTAAGACAGTTCATCATTAAAATTTGGCCTTAGTTTTCTTATCATTCTTATGAAAAGGTCATGCTAATCTTCTTTGTATCCTTCCAAGCTTATCAGAAACTATTAAATAGAGCAGAATGGAACAGATATAGATCAAATGGAAGGTCATGCACAATTCACAGTTCAAATACTAGAAGAAATTCAGCAGCTAAAAAAGTTGAATTAAGACCAACAGAAAGTTAAATAAAAAAGGGTCAAAACGCTAAACTAATAAACAGAGCAGAACGGAACAGATATAGAGCATTCCTATAACCATTGCCAAATAGTTTTGGATTGAGACGTAGTAAACTAATTGATTAAGCATAACAAACTAATCCTGTGTGCCTCTTTACGTGACACTTGCAATTTGATGAGTCAAAGAAGTTTTTATTTTACCTTGTATTTCCGAACATGTTTAAATATCTTGAGTCATTAACTAGGGTGACTTTTTTTTTTTTTCTTTTTTTTTTTTTTGGATCAAGTCATTAACTAGGGTGAATTACAAAATTCTTCATTCAACTTCCAAAGATGTAAATGTTATTTCCAAAAAAACTTTGAAGAATCTATGCTCCGAGTTCACATTAAAGCTAGGTACTTTGACCCTCCCAAGGGCTATAGAGAGCATTAAATAGGGCAGAACAGAACCGATATAGAGGATTCATATAACAGACAAGATAGATCAAACTTACCAAACTATTACAGTTTATACATCGTCGATTGTCAGGAAGCTTTAGCAGATTCCGTATAGTTCTTTCATTCTTCTCATCCTCCCTTCGGTTCGCCATCTCTTCACAAAAAAACAGCAATCAAAGCCCTATCTCCTCAACTTACTGTCAAAAATCATATAAAAACTCATCAATTCCAGTAAAATGATTGACTGAGTGACATAAACCAGCAATCAAAGCCCTAATTTCTCAACTTACAAACAAAAATCACACAAAAAAGCACCAATTCCAGTAAAACAATCAAATGAGTAACAACCAAACGAAACTTCAAAAAATCAAACTTTTAAGTTCACAAGCGTCAACTTACTGCCAAAAATCACACAAAAACATCATTTCCAGTAAAATGATCAATTAAAGTCACATAAACGAGCAATCAAAGCCCTATTTTCTCAAGTTACTGCCCAAAATCACACAAAAAACATCAAATCCAGTAAAATAATCAATTAAAGTCACATAAACAAGCAATCAAAGCCCTATTTTCTCAACTAACTGCCAAAAATCACCCAAAAAATCACCAATTCCAGTAAACCCATCAAATGAGTCTCATAATCAGCAAACGAAACTTCAAAAAATCATCAATTACAGTACAATGATCAATTGAATCACATAAACCATCAATCAAAGCGCTATTTTCTCAACTTACTGCCAAAAATCACACAAAAAAACATCAATTCCAGAAAAATAATCAATTAAAGTCACATAAACAAGCAATGAAAGCCCTATTTTCTCAACTCACTGACCAAAATCACACAAAAATTCAATAATTCCAGTAAAACAACAAATGAGTCTCATAATCACCAAACGGAACTTCAAAAAATCATCAATTCTAGTAAAATGATCAATTAAAGTCACATAAAACAGCAATCAAAGCCCTATTTTATCAACTTACTGCCCAAAATCACACAAATATCATCACTTCCAGTAAAATGATCAATTAAAGTCACATAAACCAGCATTCAAAGCCCTATCTCCTCAACTTACTGCCAAAATCACACAAAAAAACCATCAGTTCCAGTAAAATGCTCAATAGAGCCACGTTGCTGCCAAAAATCACACAAAAACTCATCAATTCCAGTTAAAAAAAATCAAATGAGTCACATAAACCAGCAATCAAAGCCTTTTTTTTCTCTCAACTTACAGCCAAAAATCACACATCAAAGCCCTATCTCCTCAACTTACTTCCCAAAATCAAACAAAAAATCATCAATTCCAGTAAAACAATCAAATAGGTCTCGTAATCACCAAATAAAACTTCAACTTAACAGTATCAGATCTGGTAAATTCACAATCGTCAAATCATACTAATGAAACTAAATTCAAAGTAACCTAACCTGATCGGTGAAGGACAAATGGAACAAATAACAACAACAACAACAACAGCTATACGTACAGCTCAGAAAAATACTTTTTTTTTTTTTTTTTTTTTTTGGGGGGGGCGAAAATGGAGTGTAGAGAGAGAAAGTGAAAGGGGGGTGGAGAAAATATAGGGTGTAACGCGGATACAAGGGAGAAATTGTGTGTCTGCGCTGGAGAAGAAAAAAACAAAGAAACTGAATTGCGGGGTCAGAGATTTTGACTGGTGGTAGACTTAGGAATGTTGTAAACGAGACAGGTCGAATAAGGCGGCTGTGAAATTCAACAAATGCCCTCTCATTGTTTCGTGCTTCGCTTATCGTATTATTTTGTTATTTTCGATGTTTTAATTTTTTGAATGTTACTCTCTCCGTTTCATATTAGTTATTTACATTACTAAAAATATTTATCTCAAAATATTTATTCATTTATAAAATTAAGATAGAATTAATTGCAGTTTTCTTATTTTTGTGCTTAACGTTAATTGCTATAAAGTAATCAATATTAATTAGAGTGCATTTTATTAGAGATAGATAAGGGTAATGTAGTGAAAATACACTTTTATTTATGATTTTTTAGGGGGCGTGTAAAGGGAAAAGTGGACAAGTAATATGGGACGGAAGGAGTATGTACTATTTTCCTATTTATTGTCATGTCTTCTTCTTTCGTACTCCCTCCGTCTCATATTAATTGTTCACTTTTCCTTTTACACGTCATTTAAAAAATTATAAATAAAAGTGCATTTTTACTATATTATCCCTATCTCTTTTCAATAAATTGCACTTTAATTAATATTGGTTACTTTAAAAAATAATTAATGCTAAGGTCAAAATAGGAAAATTTTGACTGATTCTATCTTGGTTTTCTAAATGGACAAGTATTTTGATTAAGGCTCCTTTGTTCACTTTTACTTGTTTAGTATTCTAAAAATAAATTTTCACTTTTACTTGTCACTTTTAGCATATCAAGAAAAAATAATTTTTTTTCCTGTTTTATCCATAGTATTAATTACTCACTTCAAATCATTTTTCAAATCCAATAAAAATATGCACTAATTAATATGGGTACATTGGTAAATTATGCACTTCATTTATTATTTCTTAAACGGCGTGAAAAGTCAAAAGTGGATAAATTAAAGCGAACAGAGGGAGTACTTATTACATTGTTCTCATAGTTTTGTGCTTCGGTTAGCATATTATTTCACTGCTGTTATTATTATTATTTATTTATTTTGAATGTTGTGAACTGCTTTCCTATTTATTGTGATGTCTTCTTTTGCCGCATTTTCTTTTTCAATTTGCTTTGAAATATGTTACTTGTGCTGAGGGTCTATCGAAGACAATCTCTCTACCTTCATAAAGTTAAGTGTAAGTGCGTACACTCCACTCTTCTCAAACTCTACATATGAAATTACATTGGATATATTGTTGTTGTTTTTTACTTTATCAGATTGATCCAAAACAAGTGATTAAAAATTATCTGAATAAAATTTAAAAAAAAAAGTATTTCCTTGCATTTTTCTATAAGAACTAGACGATGGGTAATTTAAGCAAATAGCCTCTTAATTAATTTTATTAAGTGCTTTAATGAGTGTACCGAGACTATAAAAGTCAGTTATTGCTCACTGGAGGGAGTAATGCTCATGGTTAATTTATTTATTTTGTGTATAATTATATTTCTTCCTAATAAATGTGTACTTCTTTTCATACTACTCTGAATATTTATTGTTCTTGAAAGAAATAATAAATAGAATGAACATAATTGAAAAAATATTAATATCATGAAAAACTAAAGATATAAATAAGAGCAAATTAGTCACAAGTTCTTCTTAGTCTGTAGTCACCGCTTAAATGGACAGGAGGGTCACTCCGTCTCAAATTATTTGTCGTTTTTTAGTTTACACGTTTCTTAAAAAATGTTAATTAGGAAGATTAATTGACTAATTTTAATCTTATTTATGTCTAAGTTATAATCTTTCTCCATTAAATATCTACTCAATTTATGTGTCATCTTCATTCATGACAAAATTCTACTAAGGGTAAAATGGAGAAAATATAATTAATTGTGCCTTGAATTTCTCAAATGATAAATAATTTGAGACAATTATTTTTAGTAACCACGACAAATAATTTGAGACGGAGGGAGTAGTAGTTTTTTTTTATATAGTTTCAAATATTTAATTTTATTTTAAATACACCTTAAAGATCAAAGTTATGTTGGATATGTTGTAAATTAGATGATCTGATTTTTATACTCCATACTCCTTCGCATAAATCAGTACAAAGATAATATATTTCGATGTTACAGCAAATAACAAGATCCTCTTTCTTTGCATCGTGTTAAGCGTTAAACTATGACTATGAGAGCGTAGACAGTAGTTATTATTTGGCTCTTTCAACCATAAAGTTAATGTTTCTTAATTAAGAGTAATAACAGTAATAGTTTGAGTTTTCATATTCAAGTGTATTAAAAACCTTCATTGTGAGTAAACAAGAATAACAATTAAGATAAGAATTAAGACATATTAGTACTAACAAGTATAACAATCAAATAGGTTTGAGTTTTCATATACAAGTGTATTAGAAACCTTCATTGTGAGTAAACAAGAATAACAATTAAGACAAGAATTAAGACATATTAGTACTAACAAGTATAACAATTAAGACAACAATAATAATCAGACATAGGTTTCTCATTCTGGATGAACAAATACTTCGTAAACGAATTTAAACACATTAATTTATTGTTTTCCTTGATATTTATCTATCTATATCTATCTACTATATCTATCTATCTATATCTATATCTATCTATCTATACTATTTTAAAATCATGAATATAAATCTTAGTTGACCAAAATATCCTTTAAATATTGAACGACTTTTATACCTTTTTCAGTAAAAAAAAAAAAAAAAAATTCTAGAAAATGATATCAAATTGGGTAAAATTGTAATATTAACTTTTTTCCATACTATTTAGGACTTCGAACCCAACGAAAAACTATCATATTAGGTTTTACTAAATATCATGGACTTTAATTTTCAATAAAAAATTATTATTTCACTATAAATGTGAAACTATAATCCTAAATATCGACGCTAAACAAACAATAGATAACATGCCTATGCTATGTAGGATATTCCAAAAGCAACGGAAATTTAGATCTTTCATTAAATTAATAGTTAACATACTTTGGTGCAAAGTATAAAATAAATTGGAAGTTCTTTATATTTAATCTTTGGATAACCATGTTTTTGATGACACTATAACGAAGAAAATAACTAATAAACATCCAATTTAGAGCGCTATGTTATTTTGTTTAATCACATAGAATTTTATGGAATCTTTTGACTCAATAAAATAGATCAAAGTTTATAATATTTGTCAAATAACTAGCCATAAACTACTGTTTACTTTTATTTAGTTATTTGTGTTAGGCGGAGGGATAATTACAAAATCGACTCTCACTAATCACCATATGGTGAAGAATGAACTACCCTCCAACACTTATACTTTAATTTTATTTTATATTCTTGGTAAATTTACTTAGTAAACTTTATAATACCATGCAAAACATACGTGATTTTAAGATTCTTTCAATTCTAGATATCAAGAAACTACTAAATCAGCTTTCACGTCAACCTCAGAAGAGAAGACATAAAGTTCTTTTTTGGGTAAAACGTAAAGCTAATAGAACCGTGACTACATGAAATATCTACACTATCAAGAACAGAGATAACATTGTTATCATCTTGAAATCTAAACAAAAGATGCACAAATTAAATAGGAATCAGTAGTGGATTGATTTTATATATTAACGGAAGTTGTAATGTAATTACAAGTAATATTACTCAATTTTTTTTAATTTTTTTTTGTGATAATGACAGGGAATAATGCGCAAGCGCACGCTCATAGAGGCTAGTGTATATATATATATATAAATCAACTCTCATTGTGCAAAATCTTAAATTCGCTCTGTCGGTGTTTAAATTTTTTACATCATCAGATTGCATTTACTTACCTTATATATATATATATATATATATAAATCAACTCTCATTGTGCAAAATCTTACATTCGCTCTGTCCGTGTTTAAATATTTTACATCATCAGATTGCATTTACTTACCTTTCTATGGTAATTTGAAAAGTTTATGAAGAAGCATCCTGCTATAATTGACGAGAGGCGGGAGCGGGATTCGAGAAACTTGTGGGTTCGGGTTCTAATTCTTTAAATTACTTTGGGTTCTTAATTAATAATTTGTACATATTTGGACAAAAATTTTAATACAAATATATGGTTAGACAAAAACTTTGCTTTATGAATAAGGGCTGGCTCCGCCCCTGATAATTGATAAGGTTGATCTAAAAGGTAAAAATGATATATATTGTTTTGGTATCTACTTAATGTACTTAAATTCTTTTCATTGACGTGCTAAGGCGTAAATTATTTGATAAACAAACTGTAAAGAGATCATGCTTGACATGGGTCCCATAACGTTGGAAAGCTAGGGACATAGATAATTTAATTTTGACTAGTAGAATAATGATTCATGAGTAGTAATACAAGGAGACCCCTCCACACCCAATTTATTATATTGAAAATTGCAAGGTTTATAATTAGCCACCATCACAGGGCTAATACAGCTATATATCTGTATTATTTAATACTGAATCTTGTGCTCAGCAAGTCTAATATATATATATATTTACAATGATTTAATTGGTAGCACATGGACCAACTAATCAACGTTAAAATAGTAAGTGGTAGTAATACTATTTCTTTTTGTTAAAAATAGTAAATTGTCTTTTTAAATGAATCTCACTTCCCTTTTTATATTTTATGTTTAGTACTCGCATGCATATTGCTCTCATTTGATGTCATGTTGTAAAGCTACCAAACTTTTGTATATTTCTATTCGTCACTAATCACTAATATTCCACTGAATATCATCTAATTAACTAATTTATATTTGGTAGGTTATGTTGTGCTACGAGCATAGTATAGGACCAAAAGTAATTAAATATTTTTCTCCCACGGACAAAAGATGTTTGTTTTTTTGGATAACTAGAAGATTAGGGTTTCTTCGAATTTGAAAGTGATCTTTCATACCAAAATTCAATTCGATTCATATTTACTGTGGGTGCACCCAAACATTCCCTTTAGGCAAAGAGATGCATGGTTTGAAGGAAGTTTAATTGAAACTCTTTCGATCGCCAGCATGCAAAAATGAAAATAAAAACAAATATTTTTGTATTCCATTAACATAAGGAAAACTTTGTGTATAAAGAAGCAAAAAGCAGATCAAAAGTGTTTTAAGTTTCAAGTTTGAAACTGTCAAAATCTCAAAATGCTAGTTTTTATTCAAGTTCCATAAAGCTGCTTCTTTCAAATTTCATGTGTAAAAACTCACAGGTTAGAAGTACAAAAGTAGTTCTGAAGTTGCAAAGTTCTAAAGGGATGGTCCTCCAATTACAAGTAATATTCAAACAAAAAGAAACTCATTATTATTTAGCACAATATATAGTCTGATGATTTCACTGCAAAATAAAGGTCTTTTTATGTTGAAGTATTGGTCATATCGTTCTATGCATATTCTCCTTTTAATCTATAAAGTAGGACCACAACTTTAATTGCTCTTCGAAGGAGAGAGAATGAGCAAATAAAAAGGCTCATCATACCATCAATGAAATAAGCTTTAATTCCACTAGTCACCTATGTTGATGGAGTTTTAACTTTTATAGAGTAGTGAAAATTTAAAACACAATTAAAATATAATTATCCATAAAAAGTGAGATTAACAACCTGATTTGCAAGGATGCTACTAGCTAAAACAACGACAACAAGCATTACTATGCCTTAATTCAAGCTGATTGGGTCGATAGTGTGAAATTGTGAATCCTTAGGTCCATATTACTAACGTAGATTTTAGCTAGCATTTGGCCATAGATTCCCCAAAAAAAATTGAAAAACTTGATTTAGATGAAATTTTTCAAGTTTTGAAAATGTGTTTGGCCATAATTTTTCAAAACATATTTCACTTTTTGTTTTGAAAAACGTCAAACATTACTTATACCCATAAGTTCTATTACTTATACGCATACAAAACATACTACATACTTGCTAATCCTGGATTCTGCAGAACATGATATTTTAATAACAATTGCTAATAACATACTTATTAGCTACTGCAATTCAAATTACAATACAAAGATCCATTTTTATCTTCGCAATAGATTTCTATAGTTGCCAGAGCAAGTTTTTCTTGGGTTTCTTCTTTTATTTTTTGGGCACGGCTTAGCTCGTTCACTTTATAGAAAAGAGTGTTTTAATTGTGGAAACATGGTAGATACGGCTTTAATGAAGGAACATAATAGATAGATTTAGTTGGATCATAAGTAGATGGGATATTTTTTTTATAAAATACAAAAATTTGGGCAAGTTTTTAAAAGGCCAAAACATAGATCTTAACCCAAAAACAGGTCTAAGCCAAAATTTAGGATTTGAAGATTTGTTTTTAAATCTATCAAAATTTTATGGCCAAATAAAATATGCTCCCAAAATCTATGGCCAAACGGGAGCTTAGGTATCGGTGTAACATGTACCGAGGTGAACACATTTCAATGAAAGAATGTTACTTGCTATAATAGGTTAAAATACAGTAGAAGTGTATATAAGGTAAATCTATTTGGGTGTAATTATAAAGAAAGGGATGAATAGGCAGTGGTCGCTGGGCCCAACAAAATTTACGTTGAGAAGTCACTATACAAGAAATAAGAACATAAATAGCTGAGCTTTTGATATTCTTCAAAAACAACACAGTTTATTACATATATAACACATTAAAAGAAGCATATGACGAATGAAAATATCCCTAAAATCAGGGGGTTCAGTCATATCAAGGTATCCTTCATCTCCTATTACTCATCCCTCCATTCTTTCATTTTCCCTTCTTGGTTGATAGAGTTACAGAGAAATTATACAAGGTATAATAAAAATATATGAGGTATATAAACTTATTATAAAGGTATAATAAAATTATATGAGGTATATAAACTTATTAAGAAGGTACAATAAAATTATACGAGGTATATAAACTTATTATAAAGGCATAATAAAATTATACAAGGTATATTATACATATTATATAAGGTGTAAATAAAATTATACGAATGATATTTTATGTATAACTGTTTTATTATACTACCCATTTCCCATAGTGTTGAATCAAAACTATGATTTTATTCTACCTGAATGAACAGTAAAATTAGACTAGGGAAGTAGGAAATGAGAATAAAATGTTGCCAACATTAGACTAGGGAGGAATAAGAAAGGGGGAAACGTATAGAAAACGGTTATAAAAAATGAAGAGAAAAAAAAAGCGCAGTTATAGAAAATATTTATGAGCTAAAACATAGGAAGATAATGAGCAAAAAAGTAGGAAGATAACGTAATGGGTATTATTGACGTGATTAATGTCCGAATGATTTCCTTATTTTTTAGCAATCTGTTATAATTCTTTACCTGCCATTGAATGTTTATTATATCTACCTGCTAAAAGAACGTAAATATTTTTATGAAATTTTTACATGCTATAGCAATGTCTAAAAGATAATTATATATAACAACTACTATATTTTTAATTTATAATTCGTAGCTATATTTTTGTTGCTAATTACACCTAGTAGCTATAGCAGTAGCATTCAGTTACTTTTACTAAATACACGGTTCTCTCTCCCATCATCCCTAAATTCACTCCCATCTCCTTAATCACTATCGAAAACCACTCTCATCTTCTTAATCACTACCAAAAATCTCTCCATTCCATCTCTCTTCAGGATCTCAACGATTCCCATCACTAATAATCCAACCGCAAAATAGGTAATATTTTATTTTTCGTGATGTATTCGTGTATATTTTATATGTATTATCGTCAATTTCATTATCTGGATCATTTGATTTTTTGATGTATTTAGTTGTATTTTCATATATTTTTTATTTGGTTCATTTGTATTTTCACATATTTCATTGTATTTCAATGTATTTTCCTTAGCTAATTCCTATATACTATATTTCTATTGTATTTAACATGCATACTCACCTGTATTTAGTAGGTTCATGTATTCTTTTATATTCAAGTATACTTTCGATATAAAGTATTTTTTTTGTTTTCAAATGTGCTTTATTTTGCTAAGTTCATGTTTTTGGACTATATGTTGTGTGTTTTTGGACTGTATGTTGTGTATTTTTTGATGTATTTAGTTGTAGTTTTCATATGTTTTTTATTTGGATCATTTGTATTTTCATATATTTCATTGTATTTTAATGTATTTCCTTAGCTAATTCATATATACTATATTTCTATTGTATTTTACATGCATACTCACCTGTATTTAGTAGGTTCATGTATTCTTTTATATTCAAATATATTTTCCTGAAACTCCTAGCAAATAATTTGGATGAGTCACAAAATTCCTGTTGCCATTAATAGGATATTTAGTTCCTAAATAATTTCGCTGAATTGATTATGATTGCCATTAATAGGATATTTAGTTCCTAAATATGTGCCTAATATCTCTCGCCCCTATTTTAGTGCAGCCGATTACTGTTGTATTTACGTGTACTAGATGGCGTATGCCCGTGCGCACTTTGGATTATAGTGTATCTATGTGTATATAGTTGTATTTGGGTAATGATAACATATATATTTTACATTGCTAATAAACATACATAAGCTTGCACTGTTTATACATACATACATACATACACATATAATGTATGTATATATACACATATATACACACACTATATGTATGTATATACATATGTATGTATATATATATGTATGTATGTATGTATGTATACTATGTTCAAAACACGATTAATATAACATTGTAGTTTGTGTTCCGTATCCAAAATTTTATTTTATTAGTGTTTGCTACGAATACAAAGTTTGCAAAAATTTATTAATACTTTTTAAAAGAGAAGACTTGTTTAAAAGGAAACTATTTTCCTCTCTTTGAGACAAAACAATAGTAATATTTAAGCATAAGTTGATACTTTGAATTTTAATTCGATTAATTTAAAGGTGTAAAATATTCTATTATTAATGTATGTAGATTGGACCTAAACAATACTTATTATTTTTTATTAAATTTTGATTTGGATAATTCTAATTCAAATTATTAAATTAATTTTACATGTTTAAAATGAAACAAAGTAGAAATTTGATTTTCTATTTAAACGAAGAACTACTATTTTTTAATTTTTGGTGAATATTCTTGGTTTAGCTCATTTTACTTGTCGTGTTGTCTTTTACATGTTTTTTTTAAGAAATCGTCAATTAAAATTATAATTTGACTAATTTACCTTGTTTATTATTTGATCTCCATTTAATATTATTTTTTCTTTTACTACATTAATCTCTTTTCACATTTATTAGAGTAAGAATAAAAATGAAAAAGTAATTAAATTTTATCTTATTTTAAAATATAAATATTTTAAGTATATTTATTTTAGTAAACATAACAAATAAATGACATGGCGGAATAACAAATACGACAATTAAATATCTAGATTAGATCTCGATCCAATATAAGAAAGAAAGAAAATTGTATGGGTTGGCTTAATCTTCAAGAAAAGCAATAATATGGGGTCCACGCTTTTTTTTGTACAATGATTTCATTGCTCCCACTAATGGGTTGATACACATGTGGCAATTAATCCACCATTATTGACTTAATGGGGATACTTTGGGAATTACATAAATATTATTTGATTTTTTGATATGGGGATCATGTTTTTTTTTTTTTAAATTTTTTTTTAATGTATTGCTTGTGTTTTTAGTATGGAGTCCACTTTTTTTTTTTTTTTTTAAAATGAGTTTGGAGGTGGTGGGGTCTACATTTTTTTTTTTTTGTGGTATTGGACATGAGTTGGAGGACGGAAGACGATCCTCCTCCAAACTCATGTTTCTATAATAGTAAAAATTTTAAAAAAATACGAAATACACCCCAATGCAACTAAAACTAGCTACGGTTTGTAATTATAAAAAAGATAACTATAAATTATTAGAAGCTATTAAAAGATAGTTGTTTATGTAAGTTTCACTATTTTTATATTATTGGATACTTGCGTTTTTTCCTGCAAAGTTGAATCTGTAAATGATGAGGCCCACAATTAGTTGGGCTATGATCTGGTCCTGAAAGGGCTATGGACCCAACCTTCTTGGGTTGGCCATGCACCAGCGCAAATCCAGCTGATCAATTGGTCATTCTCTCATACATGGAGATTGGTTTTATGAGTCACACAAAAACCTAAACATGACCCAAAAAAAAGATAGAAATGTAATCAAAATACGCTCATTTAAAAAAAGTGATATGAAAAATATCTTTAACGCAGCTTTTTTACTTATATAAAAGTGAGTTAACGTCCCCCATTAAAAAACTGTTACCCGAATTTTCTTTAAAAAAAAAAAAAAAAAACTAAATTTCATAACGCACTATTTTAAGGCGCTATGTAACCAAATTGGCCTCCGTCATCTATACTTAGTGTATCCATTCATTACTATGCAAAAGTTTCCATTCATTACTATGCAAAAGTTTCCATTTCTAAAATATATATTTATGAAAGTACTTATTCTTATAAAAAATATTTATTCTCTTATTTTTTGATAATTATATTTTTTAACAAATTTTTTAACCTCGACTTGGTGCTCCCTTTTCTTAGTTAGTGTTTGTTTAGCTAACTCTAAAAACAATATATATATATATATTTATATATATGACAAAAGTAAACAATTATATATTATATATATAGGGTTAATTATTTAAATATATATATAATATATATATATTCGAGATACACCCCTTATATTTAAAAATCGAACATTTACACCATTTATACTATGAGAATCATGCACATACACTCTCTCTAGGGTATAGTCGTAACTAAATGCATTTATTAAAAGATAAATCAAAATTATAAATAACACAAATTACTTAATAAAATATACCAACTATTGTTATTAACTTTCTCACACATTAAGCAACAAGTTATTTTAGTTATATTGAGTTATAATATTTTATTATATAAGAATTCCTCATCTTTAGTTTATTTATTCTTCCGCTTTAAAACTATTTAAAAATTATTTATTCCGATAAATTGTCATTTGCGTAATATTTCTTAAGAAATTAAGTTTTTTGTTTGAAAATTAGGAATACATCACTATAATTAAGATTTTTTTGTTTTTTTTTTTTTTTTGTTTGCCAAATACGTTAAAATTCTAGTTATCTTTCTATTAAATACTCATGTAATAAGAATTAATTCGAGATACACCCTTGTATTTTAAAATCAAAGGTAGGATTTTCACGGCCGAAAATAAGTGGTGTAAATGTTCGATTTTAAAATACAAGGTATGTAACTTCGAATTAATTCTTATTTACATTAGTATTAGTGTAATTAATCGTCACTTATAATCAAATTATTAATTTTTATCGGTAAATAGATCTTAGACTTTGATTGTTTTTAGAATTAGTTAAACGAACATTAATTAAGAAAAAAAACCAACCAGCCAATGAACAAGAGGATAAATAATTTGTTAAAAGATAATTATTAAAAAGTAAGAGAATAAATAATTTCTATAAAAATAAATGTTTTTCATAAATATCAAGAGATAAGAGAATACATACTTTGGTAACTTGTTAAAAGATTCTTATAGTATTAGAAGATAAATTAATACTCCCTCTGTTCACTTTTACTTTTCACTTTTGACTATACACACGCCTTAAGAAATAATAAATGAAATGCATAATTTATCATGAAATTCATATTAATTGATGTAAATTTTTAATGGACTTGAAAATGATTTGAAATGAGTAATTACTACTATAAGTAAAATAGGAAAAAAATTATCTTATCTTAATATGCTAAAGTGACAAGTAAAAGTTGAAAATTTAATTTTAGAATCGGGATGAAAAGTGAACGGAGAGATTATAAGTATTTTAAAAAGATGAAAACTCTCGCATAGTTTTTTAAATGGATACACGGTTGGATGTTGGATTAGTTAAGTAAAATCATAGCTTGCATAGCGCACTAAAATAGTGCGTTATGTAATTTTCTTTTTTTTTTTTTGTAAATAAATAAATTCGGGTAACTTGATTTAACGGGGGACGTTAACTCACTTTTATATAACGCATAAAAAAGTTTTTTTAAAGGTACTTTAGTATCACTTTTTTTCTTGGGGTATTTCTCATTCATCTCTTCTTTTTTTTGGATCATTTAGGTTCGAAAAAATGCTCTTGGTTTTATGGCCACACAAAATATACTTTTAGTTACATGACCATTATTGATAAATTGATAAAATGTAGTAACACGGGAGATCGGCTAAAAAAATACATGAAATCTTTGTAGAGTCATTTTACTTATATGAGCGAGGAGACAAGTTAATGGCTGACTTAGCTTGTTGGATGTAGAGATTTGCCTATGAAATTTCTAAAAAAAAAAGCATATCGGGCGAGGAGGTAGGATCGTCGTATAGGGCAATTTACGTCATTTCACTCACCAATAAACACTTGATGCACGTGATCAAAAAACTCTTAATCGCTTTTAGATATCAACTACCCTGCGGTGTGGGCCCCAAATTTTACACCTTGCAGCCTTTTAATGGTATTTTATTGTCTCTTCTTGCAAATTTCAACCGATTCAAAAATATCTATAGCTCCACTTCTCTATTTAGTCTTGTGTTCTTCATAACTCAATCGATTACTATTTTAAAGTTATTGAGGAAATCTATTTGAAAGTCTAAATGTTGTATTTTCTTTATTTAATATATATATATATATATATATATATATATATATATATATATATATATATATATATGTTGACTATACATTTTTCATTTCTTTTACGTGGCTCCGTTCATTATTAGTTGTCGTGTTTTTGATCTACTTTTGCACGCCTTTTAAGAAATTATAAGTAAAAGACTATATTTGCCAATTCACTCTTATCTATCTTAAAAAATTTGCGCTATATTTAAGAATAGTGCTAAGCTAATTTTATTAGTATTTGAACGATTATAATATCAACTAATAATACTTGTTTGAAGTTTTCAGATTTATATTTTTTATGCTTTAATCAATATTGGTTGCTTTCAAAAACACCTAATGTTAAAGGGCAATGAGACAAAATGGATTACTTTTATATCTTGATTTTGTATAATGATAAATATTTGGTCAAATATTTTCAATAACCTTGACAATTAATATGGGACAGAGGCAGTATTAGGGTATGAGCGGACGCTAACTCAAAACGCAATGGCTGTGAATATTACAATAAGTCATATTTATTTTGTTTTCTGCCAACGTAATGTTATTAAATAGAATTATCTTTTAGATGAGCTCCATTGAACTCATCATTTCATGCCTAATCTACGTGCAGCCTTCTGACTTTTCTAAGAGTCCGGAACCAAAATGACCCCAAAAAAAATCTTTTGAACTAAAATACCTCAACAAAAAAAGGTGACATAAGTATCTTTAACGCAGTAATTTACTACGCTAAAGGACTTAACCGTAACGGCATGATTAGATCCTTTAATGCAGTAAAATACTGCGTTATAGAACCAGTAAAAAAAAAAAAATTCTATAACGCAATATTTTACTGCCTTATAGAAACAGTTAAAAAAAAAATTGGCCAACTTTATTTTTTGCAACACTTAGTGTTTTTTTCATACTTTGACTAACGATTAGTCGTGTGTCAAGACTCCGAAACGTCAATATTTTATATAGAACCTGCTATTTTTTTCTGCATACAATAATGTAGGCTCAATACATCAAGGATACATAAATGTTCCGATCGTCATTTTAGGGGTTGAAAAGGTGCCCGAAGTAAGTTTTGTTTGAAAACTTTAGATTTAAGTGTTCTATTTTTATAAGGTTATTTTAGTCAACTTTATATGTTGAGAAAAATTAGTCACTTTATTTTGAAAAATTGAAATCACAAAAGTGAATATTGACATTTTACATTTTGGAGTTATTTTACATTGAAATCTATTTTTTATCATCATATTATAAGTAAAGAAACTAAAAACTATAGCCAATTTGGGGAAAAATTGAAATTGAATAGGATAACAAGTGTTTTTTTAAAAATTGCTTTGTTAAATGCTACGGCAGTTTGTCCACGTAGATCTCGAAAAATACGCAAGATAAAAAAAAAAAAAACGCGTAAAAACGGACATTGAAAGAAAAGTTATGATCATCTAAAGTTTGACCACTTTACTGACTAGTTTTTCTCCTATATTTTTTAGAATTAGATTATATATTCAAAATAAAGTTATGTCTTGATTAAAAAATAATACGCTTAAATCAAAATCTTAAAAAATAAAACACTTAAACCTAAAGTTTCCAAACAAAACTTACTTCTGCATGTATCTTTTCAACCCCTAATTGGTCGACGATCCGAACGTTTACGTATCTTTGATGTTTGATTGAGCCTACATTATAATCGCAAAAAAAAATATCGTGTTCTATATAAAATATTGACGTTTCGGAGTCTTGACACACGACTAATCGTTGGTCAAAGTATGGAAAAAACACTAAGTGTTGCGCAAAGAAAAGATTTATTAAAATAAGATGTTGCGATCTTTTTATGGAAAAAAAACACTAAATATTCCTTAAGTGTGTTATTTTTAATGCGTAACTTTATTTCGAATATGTTGCAAAAAAAAAAAAAAATACGTGTAAATCGGACGTAAAAAATAGTGCAAAAAACGCGTATATTCGAAGAAAGCTTACGCTTTAAAAAATAACACACTTAAATCTAAACCCTAAAAATAAAAACTTTAAACTAATGACAACAAGTCTTCAAACAAAAATAGACGTCTATGTATATAGAACACTCAAACCTAAAGTTTTCAAACAAAACTTACTTGCAGACCTTTTCAACCCCTAAAATGATGATGCGAACGTTTACGTATCCTTGATGTTGAGCACATTATTGTATCAAAAAAAATTAGGTTCTATATAAAATATTGACGATTTAGCCTTACACACACGACTGTCGTTGGTCAAAGTATGGGAAAAAAATACTAAAGTGTTGCAAAAAATAAAGTTGGCCAATTTTTTTTAATTGTTTTATTGCGTTATAGATTTTTTTTTTTTTTTAACTGGTTCTATAACGCAGTATTTTACTGCGTTAAAGGACTTAACCAAAAAAAAAAAAATTAAGTCCTTTAGCGTTAAATACCACTAAAAAAGGTACTTATGTCACTTTTTTTTTTTTGTTGGGGGTATTTTTGGTTCAAAAGATTTTTTTTTGGGTCATTTTGGATAACGGACTCCTTTTCTAACACATATAGAAGTTCGTTTGGATGGGCTTAAAAATTTAGGGATATTAAAAATAATGGCGTGAAGTTAAGCCAAAAAGAGAGAGTTTTGTTGTAACTTAACTTATTTTTTTACTATAAAGTATCTTACTATATAAAAAGTTCTTTTTATTGATGCCCAATTATATTTTAGGCTTATTTTAAGACAAAATGACTTTTAAATAGGCCCAACCACTCAAAAAAAGCGAAATTTATAAGCTGAAATGTTTTAAAGAACTTATAAACCAATTAAACGGCTCATAATATAAATTAGCATGTATATTATCATACCTATAGATTCAAAATGATATTTATTTTCTCACTTTATTTACCGTTACTCATTTAGAAAATTTAATAGTACACAAAATTGAAAAGGAAGATGAATTGAGGTAACTTAAAGTTACTGATATAAATTCTTATTTTGTACTTTTCATTTTTATTGAAAAGGAAGATGAATTGAGGTAACTTAAAGTTACTGATATAAATTCTTATTTTGTACTTTTCATTTTTAAGAAAATTATTTTCTCGCTTCTGTTTATACGAAAATTTTCTAATCTATAAATTACTATCAAAAATTGCATAATATAAAAACATATTATGCTCATGTGCTTACTTTTTAATGTTGTAGGGGAAACACGCATGATAAATAATGAAGTTTAAGTTCAGCATAAAAAGTTTATCAAAAAATAAAAAAAATTAGTTCTATCAGTTGAAGACAACAACAAATAGCAACAATTTACCCACTAATAAGTACTCTCTCCGTCTCATCGTGATTTTTTAAAATGTCTTAATTATTTGTCATTTTAGAAGTTCAAGATAAAATTAATTACTTTTTCCATCACCTTTAGTAGTAATTGTTCTTGAAGACTACAAATATCTCAATAAAGTAAATATTTAATGAAGAACGATTATATCTTAAGACATAAATGAACGTAAAATAGTCAAAAACTCCTCCTAAGTAATGTTTTCGTGACGTGTAAAAGAGAAACACGACTATTAATTTGAGACGAAGAAGTAGAAGAATTATTGGGGCCGTGCAACTCATCTAGTACTTCAATAAACTCCTAAGTGTGATCTCTAATTTGCTTGCTTATAAGTTCAATATGTTGATATTTTATAATTGTATCTGTATTTTGCTCTTCCCATAACTACCACATAAGTATAGAGATAGAAGAAGTTACTACTAGAAAACGTGAAATTTTGATGGAGCTTCCTTCAAAAATTTGTTCGTTAAAAATGTTCTCGACGTACTTTTCATTGAAAATCTCAAATTTTCAATGAAAGCGTTGGTCGGAATTTCACATTTTTTTTAGTAGTGAGTGCAATACAACTGGTAGTCAACAAAGCTAGTGACACTGTGTTTGACACCCATTTTATATATGGAGTGGAGAGCTATAACTCTTTTAGCTTCTAAAGGGACACTTGCTTTTGGTAGATGCTTATATTATACCCCCTTTTTATTTAGAAAAATAAAAGACTGAAAAAAAGAGAACACTTACAAAAATTTCCTAACTTTGTTTTTCTGAAAGACACGTGCATAACATGAATCTACAGTGAAGTTTTTCTTGAATAAGTTTGTCTTCTTCCTCAAAGAACCATTATCACATGGGCCAATTAGCTGTAGAGACTAGTCCCACTGAACTGAGATGAAAATACAAACCTTTAAAGAACCAATAATAGAGGGTCCTCTCAGCGTTAAATATGGCCCCTTCAATAATTTAATACACTACCCTTCACTCTATGGTATAATAATATTGTACATGTTAGACAGTTTATGAACTCATGGTAGACCCCTATATGCCTCTAATATGTTTATCTTATCCACCAAATATTCCCCTCTTTGCTTCCCTTAACTAATAAGTATTTTTTTTGTCATAAAACAAGTTAGATCATTTGTTGATTTGTGCATGTCATTCTTCAGTTGGCGCATGTTAATCTCTCTCTGTATTTTTAATTTGTTGAATATCCCTGAAGAGACACCTCCCTAGTTATATATAGTTAAATGCAATAATGCATGATACCAGCCACTCTCAATTTCTTGTTACATGAAATGACTTCATTTCTGAGAAACTTGTAGAGGGGTTATAATTTCTCAAGCATTCAATTAACCTAGACCTTTAAGATATAACAGATGAAGTAGCATATGTGACCATTTTAGACTTCTTTGAAAATCCCGTTACTGAGAGATAAATACAACATTTTTTGCTATCCTTCCTCACATGTAATTCGATTCTATAGGGGATTTATATGTGGAAGAAATGAGTGCGGTTCTCATATTATGTTAAATAATCCGAACATCTAACACAAACTTTTAAGATAGTGGCTAGAGTAGCTCAAAATAATTTAAACCCTTTAAAAATGCTTACACAACTGATGAGGGACATGAGTAACGTTCTTTAAAAATAACCTCTTATTGAAATCTATATGTATAAAAACACCAGTCACTGACACCACAAAATTTTATAGTAGATTGTTTGCTTTTGGACGGCTTATTCGCTTTAGCATTAGAAAAATATTTTGTCATCCTCTTTGAGAGGAGGAAAGGCTATAATTTTGAAGTAAATTTTGGACTTTATGATCAGTTGAATTTGGTGCTATGCCTAAGACGAAAAGGACCAGCTAGCGAGCAATGCACCTAAAGAATACCTTATGCATGGTATACTTGCTTATTCTAACAGAGTTCAAGTTATATGTATTTACAATTCATAAGTCTTTTTACATTATTTGGTTAAACTGACCTACAATAACATGTAGGTTGTCATAACAGGCCTAATATGATAATTGGAAAAATAATATAATGCAATAACATGCTATAACAGATTAAACTGTATTGATAGTTTATTGTTTTTTAACACTATCGGTGTATATAATTTAAATCTATTCTAATATAGCATACTGAATTGCTTACTATTTTACTGTACAAGACTACAACTACAAGTCTAGCAGTTACTCTTTTTTTGGTTGAGTGACTGGCCATGATCTCATAGGTCATACTTGAAATGTATGGTAAATATTCTTATTCTGCCAATGCAGTGACTTGATGCTTAGGAATACTTTGTGTCCTATCACCATAAATTTCTTTAATTCACATTGCATGAAGCTTGTGGAAATTCTTCTTTAATTCTCCTACTCTTATTTGTCTCCTGTCTAATTTCACTTTGATCTCAACAGATGTGTATCAATTATCACTTCTCACTTGTATATAGTCACATGAAATAGATGCTCTCACTGTACCAAACAACTAATCTCACATGAAGTCCCTTAAATATGTTGGAGATTTTGTCCTCCAAGTGTACTACTTTTATTTCCACATCACATGTCAAATTCCCTACTTCGACTACCTTTCAGTCAGAAAGGTCATTTTCCTTCTGTATATGTTTAGGTTCTACTGAACTCAATATTTTTAACATAGAACATAGAGATATACACAAAAAGTTACTAATTTAAGACAAGTGTTAAAATCTTCACCTATAATTTTAAAAGTAAAACGAGATTAGTGCGAAAAAACCTTAAATATTAATTAATCCGTCAAATTTTGAATACTGAATCTGTCTTTATGTGTCCCCGTCTTAACTGCTACATACCCTCTACTGACCCTTAAAAATGGGATGTGGAGTCCAGACCCTCTTCTTTTCTTTATTAGCTTCATTGGTTTTTGTTGAACTTTCTCTTTCCATATTACACTTCCTAGTTCCTACTTCCTTTAAATTTTGGTTGCTTTAGAAAGAGAAGAGGGATATATGGGCAAAGATTTGCTCTTATATAAATAGAATGAAGAAGCCCAATTTTGGTAAAGTTTTAGATTGTTTTAGTACACTTTCTTCTTCTGGACCAGGATCTTGTTTTTGCATCAATGAATTTGGAGGCCATGATGATGATGACTTTGAAAAGAAGCCACTCATGAATAATAATTCCTCAGATCAAGATCATCAGCATTTGATGAGATTGAAGGATGTTATTAATGTTGGACCTCCAACCCTGGCTTTCCAGTTGAAGCCTAAGGTATGTTTTCAAATCTTTATCACCATCATGTTCCTCCATCCCTGTCTAACAAATTAATCTTGAAAAGGAGGGAGCATGTTTCTTTTATTTACTTAATAAATATGTCTTTTAATACGCCCCGTCACGTGTGAGTTTGATTCTTTTTTATGGGTCAAACACATAGAAATTCATTTTTATAATGAGTAGAAGGCAATGAAATCACTTGGACTTAGCACCAATGCTTGTTCTAATCTAATATTGACTTGTGTGACCTTCTGTTTAAGTGGTTAAATATGACATACTTTTTACTTACGCAAGATTCATTTTCTTTACACAACTTCGTCTCTATCAACCAATATGGGACAATCTAGCAACAAAAAAAAAAAAAAACTATTTGTGAAATTTTCTTTCGAGTTAGTCTAGACAGTATTTGTGCATATGAACTTGACCGATTTTAATGGGAAATATCATTTTAAAGAAATCAATCATGAATCCTTGTAATTGAACCTTTTTTTAAAATAGAAACATGAATCTAATTAATTTGTTTGGAACTTAAAGCATAAGTATTATCGTTATTGTAGATAGTGGTGCTAAGAGTTTCCATACACTGCAATGGTTGTGCAAGGAAAGTCGAGAAACACATCTCCAAAATGGAAGGTATGTTAATTGTCAAATCGCTCCTCTCTTTATAGTACAAAGTGTCTTCTAATTAGTGACTACCGTGAAAACTTGCTAAAAGTTGACCACTTGGTTTATATGCAAAGAAAGGTCATGATTTTAACCTTATTTTAACCTTACTTAAAATTTCTATGATCCCATTTAACTTGGTACGCGTTTGGACATGTGATTTGATAGCATGGTTTGAAATCATGAGATGAAACCAACGTTTGGACATGCATTTCAAACCATAGTTTGAAACCCCAAATCATCCAAAAAGGCATGATTTGGGATTTCAAACCATGATTTCAAAAAATTTAAATATAAAACTTGACCCATAAGTTTATATTTTGTAAAAAAAGACCCATAAGTTGGTAAATATTTTTAACAATTATTTAAATATGCATGCTCGGCCTGAAGAGATTGTTCGTACCATATGGAAGGATTATATTAAAGAGTAGTTACATTACTATTCATGTTAAATTTTCGTTTTTATTGAACTAAAGTTTGATCAATTGATGTTGTATTTTTTAGAAAGACCTTCTAGTAGCGCATTAATTTTGTTATGAACTATGACTTGCTCATTTGGTAAGATTGTATAAGAATTGAGAATGTTTTGATAGTTTTCACAACTTGTGAGGTTTATGTCTATAAGAGAAAATACAACTTAAAATATCCAAATTGCATGTCCAAACATGGTTTCAAACCATGTCCAAACGGCTCCTTATTGATACTGACAATCTGACATGACAACACGTACAAAGAATTTTGTACATTATTAATATATTTTAATCAGTTATAGTGGATTATTTTTTTAACTGAATTTAAATGGAGTGGCATGATAATCACGTCACTTTAATTTGATGATATAAATAATTCTTATACGATTGACGCATAAAAATTAAATACTCCTACTAACTTCTAACTCATTTCTTAATTTATAGTATAATTAAGATGTTGTCCATGAGCGCGGCATGTATAGCGGTTGTTTCCGTAACTAATGAAGTTGAAAGTTTATACCCGAAGAGTGAGCCTTTATTAGGGGGCGCAAAGGGATTCATCCGAATCTGCTTTGCAGGAAAATCACATTATTTATACATGGTCAAAACTCATATATATAGTTAGATGTTTAGTCCTTTTGATTCATTCATATGTTTATATCTTTATATTTTGAAAATTAAACTCCTTACTGAAAATCTTGACTTCGTCGTTATTTAGTAATAAAACTAAGTGATGTTCTAATTGAGTTGATGAATTTATTCAAACAGGGGTGGATATGTACCAAGTAGATTTGGAGACCAAGAAGGTTGTTGTTATTGGAGACATAGTACCTTTTCAAGTGTTGGAGAGTGTTTCGAAGGTTGTCAAAAATGCTGAGCTTTCAAGTTGGAACACTCCTCACTAGCTTGCTATAATATGGAACCAGTATATGTTGAATTCTTCAAACAAGTATTAAAGAAGGGGAAAAGAAAGAGCCAAAAATAGTTCTGATTATGCAATAATGCAACTATGTACATGTATTCTATATCTTCAGCATCAAAATGGAGCATCTGTACATTATTAATTTGTGTCAGAAAAGAAGAATTGCATCAGTGTTTCAATATATTTGTGATTGAAGCGTAATTGTTATTGTTATAGTAGATAATATTAGAACGTTTTTACTGCTTATGTTTTACGTTGTTACTGCTTATTCTTTATCGTTACTAGATTATTTACTGCATAGGCTGTTATTTTAGTTTCCATTATTTTAAGAGTGCATCATAATCTTTTCCTTGATTTCTGGTGTAGTTCCACCGTAGGAGGAGACTTTGTTAGTTTGTTTTGTGTATATATTTCAGTTTTTCATCAATTAATAGAAGTATCTTTTTGCTTCATGTTTCTCAGTTTATTATATGGTATCCGAGCCCACTTCTTAACTCTCACGAGTTTTTTTGGATCCTCTGACTACCACCACAGACTCACTCTTAACATGCTTGAAAACGTAAGGAATGCGAATTCCACAGGCAGTGAATCTAACGTTGTTGTTCAGTTCAATCCCGTGTCACAGCTACAGATAAAGCTTGTTGGCAGCCATAACTTTGCTACATAGAAAGCCCTTATTTCCATGCTCATGCGTGGGTAAAATCTGTTCGACCATCTTGACCGCTCTTCTCCTGCTCCTTCGAAAACTCTCACTCAAAATAGTAGAGAAGTGGCAAACCTAGAATACAACATTTGTTTCCACCAAGATCAATTGATCCAGAATGCCGTAATGGCTTCTGTCGATCCGACAATTGCTGCAACCGTGGCCGCTGCCTCCACTGCTCAATTTTCTTGGGATTCCATGCACCTAACCTACTCCAACAAGTCCCAAACACAAATATTTAGTCGTCGTGACCAGCTCGCGCGTCTATCAAAGGACTCCCGCCCAGTCGTCGATTATCTCCATCAAGTGCGCTCTATCTGCAACGAGCTCGCCACTGCCGGTGCTACAATCACCAACGATGAGTTGATAGTGAAAATTCTGAGTGGTCTTGGATTAGATTTTTATGAGATTTCCGCTGCAATTCGGGCAAGAGATTCCATCATCTCGTACGACAAGCTGTATGCGAAACTAATTGATTATGAGCTCTTTCTCACACACGAGGAATTGAAGAAGGAAACTACTGCCATAACTGTTGTTGTGGCAACTCATAATAGACCCACCAATTCCAACAATCACACTGCTCGACGACCCAACAACAACTCACAAAGGCGTTCCGATAATAGTACAAATGCTCCCGCGCAAGGGCGTTATACCAATAATCTTGTTCGTTATCAATTATGCAACAAACAGGGTCACCTTTGCAAATGTTTGCAGGTCACAGTCTCACAATCATTTAGAGGCAAAGGCAAATTTTCTTTCAGGTAACCAAGCTGCAGCAAACCAATGGATTGTCGACTTCGGTGCTACTCATCATGTCACAACAGAGCCTACAAATCTTGAAGCATAAAATGGTTCAGAAGGCATAGCTATGGGCGACGGTAAAAAAGTCTCAATTACTCACCATGGTTCTACTGAATTAATTACATCCAACAAGGCTTTTAGACTAACTGATACTTTGTGTGCACCTGTTGTCAAACAAAATATTCTTTCTGTCTCAAAATTTTGTCAAGATAATCTAACCTCAATTGAATCTTTCCCATTTTGTTTCTTTGTGAAGGACTTGAAAACGCGAATTCCGCTAGTATCCGGTCAGAATACAAACGAACTACATGAATGGCCCAATTTCACCGTTAATAAGCCTACTGTTCAAGTCACCACTGCAAGAGTTCATCGTCAAGTCTAGCATCGTCGTCTTGGCCATCCCCACTCAAGAATCTTGAATTTTGTTTTGAATAAATTTTCTTTACCAGTTTCATCATCAAACAAGTTTACTTTCTATAATTCTTATTGTTCAAATAAAGTTCAATGCTTTCCATTCAATTGTTTGTCTTTAATTAGTAGTGATTCGCTACATATACTTTTTAGTGACTTGTGGGGTCCGTCGCCTGTCCTTTCCATTGATAAAAAATGATATTACTGTGTTTTCATTGATCAATACACTAAATATATTTGGTTGTACACTCTTAAAAACAAAAATGAGGTTCGAGATATTTTTTTAAAGGAAAGTTGTCTCTCTATATACTGATGGAGGAGGTGAATATAAAGGTCTTGATTCGTATCTCAATTCACATGGAATCTGTCACGACCCAAACTGGAGGGCCATGACGGGCACTTAACTGTACTAGTCAAGTACCACCTGACCTACATCGATACACATGAACATGAACATAGGTGGGTCGGTAGGGCCATCATGTGACTCACAATATCTCATAGGAAATGCGTATATCAGCTGCTCCGAAAGACTAAATCCGTACGTATGAAAATACTGAACATGCTATATGAGCTGGTAAGGCTATCATAATTGACCGTGGTAATAAATGCAATTTCAAGTGTGGACACCATCTGACTGTACATAACTGTCTACAAGCCTCTACTGGAAACATAACATAACGTGGCTGGGATAGGGTCCCGCCATACCCATAAACATATGCATATACATATCTGTATATACGTAAGACCATCGACTCACGGCGTCTCCGGAACAAAGAGGCACCAACTTCATCGCCGGGCCGACATACTAATAGATAGATCACCAACTGTATCTTGTGAACTGTGGGCATGAAACGCGGCCCCGAGCAATAGGTGAGTCGGTACGGACAATGTCTTGAGTATGCAAAGCATAAAGAGCAACATATATAAATAAGAATCATGAAAGGAATCTGAAACTCATAACAAACTGACAGTCTGAATGCATCTGTATGACTGAAGATACCTATGCGGTATATGATATGCATGTACTCTATAAAAATAATATATATCATGTAATAATGCCTAGGAACGTACGGTCCGATCCATACATCATATAATAGTGCCAAGAAACGTACGGCTCGATCCATATCTTATCTAATCCCGCGTCCGGGACGATAATCATCTCATGCCGCCTACTAGTGGTGCTGCCCGACCATGTAGGCAAGGTGTTGGAAAATAGCTGTATATATATATATATATATATATATATATATATATATATATATATATATATATATATAAAATACATGATAGACTCATGAAAGCTATACTCAGGATTACTCTAGATAACTATGATCTATAGAAGACATGAACATGAACATAAGGAATCAAGGATACAATGAATCCTGCACCATCTAAAAGTAGAGTCTTTGGAACTTGCTCGCTTACTTGTTCATTCAAACAATAAAGATCATGCCAAAAGAATAAAAGGGACGGCCTTAACATATCTCGTTTTCTCCTTATTACTCAAAGCCTATCTTCCTAAGTCCACAAATCTACATTCAAGACCATTTACCACACAATTAGGTTAAGGGCAAACTCATAATCCAAGTTTAAACTAGTTCTTAAGTTAACGAAATTAGCGACATTTCCCCCTATAATTCCTAATCCAATACAACTCCAAATCAAGCCCAAACATCAATACCAACATCAACAAAAACATAATCAATAACTACAAGTCAAAGCATAAGTAAATCCATCCAAAACTTCCTTGAAATCGGACCAACAACACCGACATGCCGTACCAACATGTAATCTTTATATCACAATTTCCTTAACTTAAAACTATTAAAATCCTTCAAGAATCATTTAACATCAAAGCTTAGATGGGAAACATACCTTATACAGTCTAAAACATCAACCATAACACTTTGCTTTAAGGCCACAAGACCACCAACACAATGGAACAACAAGCTACTATGATGTTCTAACTAGTCTAGGGTTTTACGAGTTCAAATCTTTCTTGGATGATGGAAGGAATTAGGAAAAGGATTGAGGGGAGTGTTAGGACATTTAGGGTCTGTTGGTGTGTGAAATAATGAAGGATAAAATGAAATGGATCAATAAATAACATTCCAGAAAATTTTCCACTGACTCACTATTGACGGGTCGTCGATGTGCATCGACGGCCCATATCTCCCAGCGTCAAAGTGCAAATGCAGATCTGCCAGTTGCGTTGGAAAGTAGACTCGCTGAACTTATGAATGCATAGGTTATGGGTTCTGTAACTCCTCATATCCTAGGAGATATGCCTCTCCAAAGTTGACCCAAAATTTCTGTCAGGAAGTCTGCCAAATTTTCCCAAAATTTCAACAAACTTAATTTCTTCGATTCGCCTGACATCCAACCTTCCCGATACTTACTAAACACATTACCAAGCTCTCATGTTGAATAATGAGCATGTATAATTCCTTATGATCTTGACGACAACCTTGCCTTTTAAATCTTCGTCAACTAACTCATGACGAAACTTTACGTATAAAAATACAGGGTGTAACAGAATCGAACACTTTATATCACCTCCTTATACACTGCAGAGAGTGGCCATAGCGGAACGTCGTCATCGGCACATTGTTGAAACTGCCAAAACACTTTTACATGAGGCATCCTAACCTTCAAATTTTTTGGTCGTATGCTTGTCAACACGCAACCTATTTGATTAATCGACTACCCATATAACTTTTAAACAATACATCGCCGTATATCTCTCCATTTTGTTCTCTTATTCCAGTTCGACAGATTCCTACCAGTGGCTAAGCTTGTGAGTCTGTCTCCTCCGGCCAGAATCATGCGCGACTATCGGCTTCAGGTAATTCACGTTCTGAGCTTTCTCCTTCCCTTGCTTTGTTGCAACAACCCCAATCATTTATCCCTTTAAATAATCCAGTCCCCAATCTTATCACCTACCATCCCCGAAACAAAACACGAATTTTGTCACCTGCTTCTATACCCTCTCTTGCAGAACCAGCAAATTTGTCACCACTTCCTGCCCCCCCCCCCCCCCACACCTCTTTCTTTCTCCAACCCGTTTGCCACCACCTCCTCCGCCCTACCTCCTCCTCCGACCCGCTTAAGAACCCGATCAACAATGCCTTTTTACAAGACACACTTGAAGAAGAGGTTTTTTATGAAACAACCGCCTGGATTTGAGAATGCATCTCATCCCTCACATGTTTGTCGTCTGTGTAAGGCTATTTATGGTATCAAGCAAGTGCCTCACGCGTAGTATAATGAACTGACATCCTATTTTTTTAATTTGGGATTTATCAAGTCTAACTCGGATCCATCTCTATTTGTTCGCCATGACTTTAATGGTATTATGTATCTTTTAGTATAGGTAGACGACATCATCCTCACAGGAAACAATTCTTTAATGGTTTATCAGGTTATCTCTTCCTTGGCTTCACGTTTTTCACTTAAAGATCTTGGCCCTTTATCATACTTTCTTGGGGTTGAAGTTCATCGAGATGGCGAAGGCCTTCTGCTCTCACAAGTGAAGTATGTTTCAGACCTTCTCTATGACCTTCTGATGCAAGACTGCAATGGTGCCTATGAGTTCTTCTCAAAGTCTTCTGCTAAATGATGGAACTCCATCTCATAATGTTACTACTGAATACCGGAAAGTCATTGGCAAGTTGCAATACTTGACTTTAACTAGGCTTGATGTTTCTTACTTAGTGAACAGATTGTCTCAATTTATGCATGCCCATCTGAAGCTCACTGGAAGGCTGTTAAACGCCTCATTCGGTATCTTAAAAGCATTTCTAACTATGGCTTTAGAATTGCTCCAAGCACCAGTCTTAATCTCTCTATGTTCTCTAATGCTGATTGGGCTGGCAACCTCACTGATTGAAGTTCCACAACAGGTTACATTGTTTTTCTTGGTCTAACTCCAATTAGTTGGTCATCCAAAAAAATGACATACCATTGCCCGTTTGTCCACCGAAGCATAGTAGCGGGCTGTTGCTAGTGCTGTTGATGAGACCACTTGGGTGAAAATCTTCTCACGGAATTCCGTGTCCATATACCTGCACCACCTACAATTTATTGTGACAAGCTTGGTGTCACGTACTTATGTGAGAACAACAATTCTCACAGTCGCATGAAGCATATAGTTGTTGACTTCCACTGTGTTCGCCAACAGGTTAACGATAAACGGCTTATCTTCAAGCACATTCCAAGTTCCGACCAGTTGGCTGATGCTCTCACCAAACCGCTTCCAAAAACCTCCTTTCATCGCCATTTGTCCAAGCTAGGTGTTGTTGCACACCATCTAGCTTGAGGGGGGTGTATTAGAACCTTTTTTACTGCTTATTCTTTACGTTGTTACTGTTTATTCTTTATTGTTACTAGATTATTTACTGAATAGGTTGTTATTTTAGTTTTCATTATTTTACGAGTCCATCATAATTTTTTCCTTGATTTCTGGTGTAGTTCCACTGTAGGAGGAAACTTTGTTACTTTGTTTTGTGTATATATTTCAGTTCTTCATCGATTAATAAAAGTATCTTTTTGCTTCATATTTCTTAGTTTATTATAGATAATACTATATTATTTTGACTCAATACATTGTTTACTCCTTCATTTTGATGATCAGTGTTATAACTTACGTCTAACTCACACATCATGAGTTACTCTCTTACCGTTTCGTTGAAATAAGAAAATTATATGTGATGAGCAGTGTTATAGAAAAATTTACTATATGATTTTTTAGTATACCTACATCTATCACTTTTGCTTCATTGATTTATTTCTTTCAACAGCTACCGAAATTCAAATTGAAAACAAAATCTGCATCGGCAAAAGTGAATATAACTTAATCCTTTATACTAATACATCTTCGTTTTATTTTATACGTCTATAATTTGAATAAGCTTATAAATTTAAGATTTTAAAAAGACTTTAAATCTCATAATCTTAATCATGTTATGTTTATTCTTATAAAAAATAGTGTCATCACTGCAAAAAAAAATTAAATTATTAAAAACTTCCTAAATATATAAGGTGATATGTTTTTTTTTTTCAAAACAAAGATTAGAAAGGAAAAATAGTCAGTCCTACGAGGGAATACCATCGTTTATGACTAGTTTTAGTTTTACAAAGAAAAGAAAAAAGGAACCATAACATGCGAACAAAGAATAATTTTGAGCATTAACAAATTTATTTTATGAACTTTTACTTTGTACAGCTGCCCATTAAAATAACAGTAGTTCGTAACATATATTTTTTATATTATGATAGAAAGTTAATAGGTAGCCTTGCGTTCTTCTTATTAGTAGTGTTAATAGTAATCACATAGTTTAATTTCTTCGATGTGTATTATTATTTATTGCACATTTGCTTTTAATCTTGATATTTTATTGTCGTATTTTCTTGATATCATGCTTCTCCTTGTTCTTTTCTTTTCTTTTGAGCTGATGATGTATCGAAAACAACCTCTCTATTTCATAAAAATAGAATAAAATCTGCATACATTCTAACCTCATCGGATGCACTTATAAAACTATATTAGCATGTCGTTGAAAAATAATGACCGTAATTATTTTTTAGGAGCGGTCAAATACGAAAAAGAAAAAGGTGTCACATCATTATTTACAAAGCGCACGCACATATCCATAGATCAACAGCAGTTTATCATTAATTAAATTTTTTCAATTTTACCTTTAATATTAAATATTCTTAAAAATAATATTTATTGATTAAAATATATTTATTAAAGAGAGATATGAACAGGATAATAAAATTCATCTTTTATTTATAATTTTTTAAAAAATGTGTAGAAAAAAAGTGGTCAAGTAATATTAGACTGTAATATAAGATATGAGTAAAACAGTAAAATTCATTTTTATTTATGATTTATATGGGATCAATTAGAGGGAGTAGTCAAAAAGCTCTTCAAACCGACTAATCAAATAATTAATCAATCCCCTTTTCTTCCCCAAAAAACAAAAAGTCATCCTTTTCACAAAAAATGGCAAAAACCTTCATATTCTTCCCCATTATCCCTCTCCTATTCATCATCTCCTTATCCCCTACATTTGCTTGGGGTGGTCTTTGGATTCGAATCCGAATCCGAACCCGACCCCATCGGAGGCCCACAAAGAGCTACTCAAATTCGGGTTCCCTATCGGTGAATAGTGTCTTTTACAACTTTTCCTTCAAAAAAAAAAAAAAAAAAAAATAGAATTATAACATGAAAGAGCGTAAAGAATTACTACTACTCATTTCTGTCTTACTTTTCTTTTTTGTATTTTACTTGACAAGTTTAAAGCACATTTTAATATCACACATATTTTTAATTTAAAATCACAATATTAAAAAAATTTCATTTTATCCCTTAAAACTCAGTCAAACTAAAATACATTCCCTTGTCATAAAAAAGACTAAACACTTTTAGACTTGCTTTTCTTAAAGATTGATAAGAATTTGTCGGATTTATATTTCACCCCGCTTTAAAAATTTTTTTGTTCACTTTATTTATTTTTGGTCATAAAAATTTCAAATACAATTTAAACTCACAAATTTAAAATTTGGAAGACCAAAAAATGTATCAGTTTTTTTCTTCAAACCGATATTCATAATTAATCAAAATATTCTTATAAAAATTATAATCAAACATAATTCATATTCTTCACCATTATTTCCAACTTATCTAAAACTCCAAAAAAGTGAAAAATATTTAATTTTCATGGTGTCTTTTACAACTTTTCCTTCAAAAAAAAAAAAAAAAAAAAAGGAATTATAACATGAAAGAGAGTTAAGGGTTGTTTGGTAAAGCTGCCCTACTTTTCAAATTATCACATAATATATTGATATTATAATTCAAGATATATAAAACACTGGGATTAATTACTTTATCCATGAAATTTTTCACTTTTTTATGACCTTGTTCACTTTATTTACATTTGGTTATAAAAATTTCAAAAAATCATAACCTTTTTCACGAGATATCTCAAAATTAGTTTTGGGCTTGATTTTGTACTCTATTTGATGCAAGGTATAAAATTATTTTGAGATAAATTTATATCTTATATCAAATATAATATAAAAAATTAATTCTGAATATCCCAGATTATACCTAAACGACCCCTGATTGTATTGGGAAACAAAAAAGGAGAAAAGGGTGAAGTTTCCGTCACATACTGTATACAGATAACGTGGCCTATTCTGTGTCACATAATTATTTACGTAGCACAAATAACCACAGATCCACAACACTTTATCCAATTTCATTAGTCAAAAAATCTCTTCAAACCGACTAATCAAAATAATCAAATCCCCATAATAATAAAACTCCTCCATTCCCAAATCTCAACACACAAAAAAATGGCAAAAACCTCCATATTCTTCACCATTTTGTTCATCATCATCTCTGTATGCTCATCAAACCCGGATCCAAACCCAAACCCGAACCCGACCCAATCTCAGGCCCACAAAGAACTACTCACATACGGGTTTCCCATCGGCTTACTTCCCAAAAACATCAACAACTATGTCCTAAACACAACTTCAGGTCACTTCATTGTTTCTTTAAGTGACACGTGTCGAATCACCCTTCCACCAGACAACTACCTTGCAACATATTCCAAGAAAATTACAGGCAAAATTGTTGAGAATAAAATTGCTGAGCTTAATGGGATTAGTGTTAAGGCATTTTTTAAATGGTGGGGCATTACTGGTATTAGATCTAGTGGTGATAATTTGGTGTTTGAAGTTGGTATGGTTACTGCTAAATACCCTTCTAAGAATTTCAAGGAAAGTCCTGATTGTGAAGGGAAAAAGAAACATTCCTCTTTCTAAGGTATTTTTTGTATATTCTGTGTATATTCTATGTATATCATTGTCCTTTATTGCTTTTCTTGGTTAATTTTGAAGGCCATAGTAATTACTATGCTAATTTTGTTGACCCCTTTGATTTTTTTTTTTTTAAACTTTGTCATTCAAAAGATTGAAACTTTAGTATGTTTGGTAATTCTTTAATGTTGGTATGGTTATTGCTTAATACCCTTCTAAGAATTTCAATGAAAGCTCTGATTGTGAGGGGAAGAAGCATTCCTCTTCTTTAGGTAATTATCTAATTTTACTCTAGTAAAGTTTTTAACTTTTTGTATATTCTATGTATATTGTATGTATATTCTATGAATATGATTGTGTTTTGTTACTTTTCTTGGTTCATTTTGAAGGCTATAGTGATTGTTGTGCTCTTTATGTTAATTTTGTTGACCCCTTTGATTTTTTATTGTACTATAATGAAGTTGTTACCTTTTGTATATTCTATGAATATCATTGTGTTTTGTTACTTTTCTTGGTTGATTTTGAAGGCTGTAGTAATTATTTATGTGCTTTATGTTAATTTTGTTGACCCCTTTGGTTTGTTTTCAACTTTTGTATATTATGTATGAATATCATTGTCGTTTGTTGCTTTTCTTGGTCAATTTTGAAGGCAATGGTAATTATTAATCTTTGCTTTTCAGTCTAATAAAGTTGTTATCTTTTTGTATATTCTATGAATATGATTGTCATTTATGTATAAAGGTTATGTATATTCTATGTATATCCTATGTATATTCTAATGTACTCTAATAAAGTTGTTACCTTTATGTAAGTTTGTTGACCCCTTTAATTTTTTTTTTCCAGCTTTGTTATTCAAATGATTGAAACTTTAGTATGTTTAGTAACTCTTTAATGTTAACCTGCTCATTTACTCTCCATGAACGTAAATGCGTATGCCCTAAACTCCAGTTCTGGTCATTTCGTTGTTTCTTTAGGTGACACATGTCAAATCACCCTTCAACCAGACAACTACCTTGCTACATATTCCAAGAAAATTACAGGCAAAATTGTTGAGAATAAATTGCTGAGCTAAATGGGATTAGTGTTAGGGCATTTTTTAAGTGGGGCGTATTTACTAGTATTAGATCTAGTGGTGATAATTTGGTGTTTGAAGTTGTATGGTTACTGCTAAATATCCTCCTAAGAATTTCAATGAAAGCCCTGAATCTGAGCGGAAAAAGCATTCCTCTTCCTGAGGTACTTTTTAATCTATTTTTTAAACTCTAATAAAGTTGTCACCTTTTTGTATATTCTGTGAATTTTTTGTCATGTGGTGATGTTTATTGCTTTTTGGTCAATGTTGAAGGCTAGAGTAATTAATCCATTATGCACTTTCTGTTGATTCCCTTTCCTTTTTTTGGTTCTCTGAACTTCTTTAACAAACTCATGAGATTGAAACTTTAGTAGGAGTTTGGACATGAATTGAGTAATATTTGAAAAAAAAAATAAAAAAAATTAACATTTCAAGTTCGAAGTTGAAAAATGGTAGAGTATTTGGAAGTTTTGAATTTCTGTTTGGACATGCATTTTTCACTTGAAAAAAGCTGATGTTTCAATTGAAAACCTAGTTTGAAGAACTCATCTTCAAAAACTAACCAAAATATCATTCTTAGTTAAAACAAACGATGTTTTGAGGATATGTTTTTTAAAAAAGGGAAAAAAATTTCATGTCCAAGTGGGCCCTTTGTTTGGGAACTCTAATGTTAACCTTCTCATTTTGCTTTTTGTATGATAATTACAGGCTTGTTGAAGACCATAACTCCACAAGATTTTAATGGTTATTTTGGTGTAATATGATATTTAGTTTGTGTGTGGAAGTATTTCTTTCTTTCTGAACTTCATGTTCAGCCAAATAGTATCATGTGAAATGAAAGAGAAGAAATATTGGAGTTTCTGTTGGATGCTTTGGGTACTCTTCAACAGTGTAGTCGGCAGTATGATTATCGGCTTGAACTCTGTATATACTTTTAGTTGAACAATTTTGAAAACATATGTATGTATGCTAAGTTTGTGCCCTTAGTGACAAAGCAGTAGTGGATGTAGTGGTATATTTTTCTCCACCGACTTAGAATCTTGTATCTGTCTTTCCTCTTCCATGTAGGAGACACTACAATGTTTCTGAATGGAGTGGCAAATAATGATTCATCTGTTAGGTTCCCCTTTTTTAGCTTTATAGGGATGGTCAGATTTGTGCCTTTGGTTCTATCAGAACCCTGCAATCTCTATTGAAGAAATGATCAACTACACTAAAAAAAAAATCATGATTGTGCTACATGTAAAGGAAAAGCAGTGAAAAGGATAGAAGTGTGTTAAGCAGTAGCATTTAGCAGCAGTTCAGGGGTATATAATTATTAAAGGTCTGTCTTCTGGAAAAATTGAGTGGTCTTGTTGGTTGATCAGTCTGTAGAGGATATGGCGATTTTTGCAGTTCATCATCAACATCAATATCCTTACGGTATTTCCCATCCGAACCATGAACTTGATTAAATTAATTCAGCAGTGTGCCGTTAACTTTTTTTCCTGTTATATTCCTGGTCGACTTTGCATCAGACACAAATATCAAAATGACTAGTAACTGACTTATCATCATATCCTTTGTATGCCACATTAGTTTTACCCAATCCTGGCATACCGTTGATTGAAATGATATCTAGTTATGTTGGTCCACTGGTGGGCTTCCTAATTATCCAATTCATCTCCTAATTAAAATCTAAAAATTATTTGACTAGCGGTTGATGATGAGTTGATGTTTGGTTTGTTGGACTAGTTTTACAACAATGATGCTCCTATTATTAGGAATTTTCTCATGTAAATTGGGTAATTGGACTCTTCTTTGATAAGGTTAATCTTTTCTCTAGCATTGGAAAGTATTGAAGAACTTATCAATGAGGTATCAATTATTGTTCGAGACTTGGAAAAGTAATCACGGAATGAAGAGAGTACCAATGGAAAAAAACTGTGCAACTCTGGACTTGCTGAAAAAATATCAAAATCCTGAAAGGAGATTTCAAACATATTGACTTGGATTCCAGACTCATCTCAAGTCTGTTTCTCTACGAGTAATAGACCAATCTTCATTAATCTTCTACCCAGAACTTAGATAATTTGTTCAATTCCAAAGCTTATTCAGATGCTTTATAAAGAAAGAAGTTGGATGGTGAAACTGTGAAAGAAGACCTAGAATTCATAAGAACTCGGGAATGTTGAACAAGATTTGTATAAAGATCTACGCGCACGTGTTTTACAGTGTGGAATATGAGGCAAATGATGGCACTCTATTGCATCTTATAAACTCACTTCAGTGCCTTAGATAAGATCAAACTTATCAAAGAAGATGTCCTCCAATTTACTCAAGAGATTTGTAAAATACGGACCCCGTTGTTGTAATTTCTTCCAACAAACAAAAGAATAACTCATCCTCAACAACTGGTCAATTAATTTTAGGTTTTAAAGAAGAGATGAATTGGATAATTAGGAAGCTGACCAATGGATCAACAGATCTAGATATCATTTCAATCATTGGTAATTTTGGGTTTAGTTCAAACTACTTTAGTATACAAAGTATAATTATAAATTAATTCTTGTCATTTCGACATTTGTGCACGGTGCACAATCGACCAAAAATATAACACGAAAAGATGTTGCAGAAATTTTATAATCAGGTCACTGGTTTGGATGGAAATAGAGGGATATTGATGTTGGTGATAAGTTGCGAAAATCGCTATATCCTCTGCAAAGGCGAACCCGATACCATCGTAGGCCACAAGGAGCTAATCTAATATGTGTTCCCCATAGGGCTATTTCCCAAGAATGTCAGTGGGTATTTTCTAGACTCTAGTTCCAATGACCTTCCCCGGGTGACGAGTGTTGCATTACTCTTCCTCCGGACAACTACCTTGCTACCTGTTCCAAAAAATCACCTGTTAAATTATTGAGAACTGTATTGTTGAGCTTGATGGGATTAACATGAGCTTTATTTTAGTGGTGGGGTATTTCGGGTATTAGATCTAGTGGTGAAAATTTTGTGTTCGAGATTGCAATGGTTACTGCTGATTATCCCTCTTAGAATTTCGATAAAGTCACATCTTGAATCTCTTTTGTTGGAGTTGTCTTTGCACGGTAAATAGTTCTAGTGGGTTTTTTGGACTTTGTTAGCTCCTTAGAATACATATAGGATTTCACTGTGAAGGAGCTAACCATTTTTTTCTCACTGATGTAATTTTGACATCTACTGGATGCACTATTAGGGGTCGGTTGGTTTGTAAACAAGTTATGCCGTGATGATAATGTGGGGATTAAATAATCTCTCATTCTATTCCGAGATTTTTTTTCATCCCATGAGCGAAATGACCCCTTAATGGAATCTGTAATTTTACCTGATCCAAAAAAACGAAATTTCGATGAATGTCCTGAGTGGCAGGGGAAAAAGCATTCCTCTTCCTGAGGTATTTATTGATTTTACTCTATAATACTTACTTCTTGTATACGCTTGGAAATTTTGTCATGGAGTGACGTTCTCTTGCGTCAATATGATTGTCGTTTTGTTACTTTTTGGTAAATATTGAAGGCTATTATGTGTTATTTCTTAAGTTGTGGATCCCTTTGTTTTTCTTAAGATTGACATTTTTCTATATTTGGGAACTCTTTAATTTCAGCATCCTCATTTTGCCCTTTGTGTGGGAATGACATGATTATTGAAGACCACTGGATTCTAAGGTAGTTTTGGTGCGTTATAATATTTAGTTTGTTTGAAACAAAAAATTTATTTAGTTTGTGTGTTAATGTCTTTCTCTCTTTATGAACTCCGTGTTCGGTCAAATATTGTTATGAAAAATGAAAGAGAGGAAGTATTTGGTTTTTGTTGCAGAGGTCAGTGTTAGCGAAGGCGAAAAGTGCAAAAACACACTATGGTCCTTTGGGGCTTTAAGTGCAAAGCGCAAATAAAGCGAGGGCATTAAAGAAGAAAGGTGCAAATGAAGAAAACAATACTAAATTATGTGTCTAGTTAACAAATCTATGGACAAAAGAATTGAATTTATTTACAATAAAGTGGTTATTCATGTTATCCTTGCCAGTGAGTGGTCTTATTGGTTGATCAGTCTTACATGCTTTAATCATGTCAAGCACTGAATTTTGTACTCTTTTGGTTTTTACTAGCGTTGGTATTTAAATTTCAAGTTTTCAACTAAAGCTACTCAAACTGCTCAAATTTCTTTTATTCTTTTGCTTTAGTTTTTGATACAATTTCTTGTGTTGTCATAATGAGTGAGGAAGTTGGTGGAAAAAAGAATAAAGAAGGCACGGGTTGGTTTCATTTGCCTTAGTCTCTGTAGATAAATAGAGGCATGTTATGTTACACACACGAATACCACAAATTTATGGTTCGTTCAGAGTTTCAAAAGGATGTAACCTTTTCAAGTTGTATTTCTCTTGATAAGAAGGATCTTTAGAGTTTGGTGGGAGGCTGAGAGATCTCCCTTGTGAAAGGCCTTATGAAAAGTCTTAAAGAATACTATCTTTGTTACAGTTACCCGTTTAGAGGGTATATTTACCTAATACGTTTACTATGAATCGTTTTGAGATTTTTTTGGATCAAATTTGGCTTTTGAAACACCAGCTTTCGAGAAGCCATTCCCGATTAACGACTTCTTTTTTCACTCTGAGGTACTTATGTTCTTTTTTATTTGAAAATTCCTGTTCAGCACACTTTAATATTTCTCACTACTAGACTGCTCAAAAGCATTACACAACACTACCTTATTTCATCGTTGGGAGCTCTTGTTTCATGCATTTGGTCTTTCCAAAGTATTTGGACTACCGAGTAAAAGTTTTTGAAGTGCCCCTTTTTATTTGCATAATTTAAGATTTGGAGTTAGAACAACTTCTGGGGAGGAAAAAAGAAGAAAGGGAAATAAAGGACAGTGGACACTGGACAGAATCATGAAAGATAAGCAAAACTAAATTATGATTTCATGGATTTTGACTCGACTTTTTTCAGAAGTTGTTGACATCTCATGGTTCTTCGTTTGATTCTGTAAGTGTGATAGGTGACATCGGTGTTGTTTCTATCATTGAGTTGTTGGTTGCCTGTTTGTCATGATTGCTCCTTTATTTCTCAACTTAAGAAGCTGTACGCTCCAAGTGGTTACTAAATTATATGGTTATGATTCATGCACAGTGTAACTACCCCTTCCTCTCCCCTTGGGTCCAGCAAAAAAAGAAAAAAGTAAACAGAAAAATTAAAAGAAAAAGGGAAAAAAATAAAGGAACATTTACCATATCTAAATTCTTTACTTCTATTTCCGTTTGGTTCATTATTTATCTAAACTTTTTGGTGAAGTCTTGCTAGTAGAACTTGTTGATAAGCTTTTCGGTGAAGTCATCTTGAGTGTCTTTTATCCATCTCCTTCTCAGTGTTTCAACTTCCCTCTTACTTGTTGAGTGCTATCATTCTAGCTCTTTAGCAGTGTATTTCCCGTTGATGCATCATAGCCTTTGTGATGTTCTATCATAACAAACCGGTGGGTCAAACAGTCGGACCTGAATGGATTAAATTCCTCACTAGAGATTTGGGAAACGTGGAAATTTAGGGTTTGTTCAGACTTCAGAGCAAGAGAATTCTTAAGGTCACTGTTGTAATTTTTTCTCCAAAAAAGGAGAAGGGGGTTGATTTGGCTCTGTTCATGTGAAACATTTCCTTTTTCTTGAGGAAACTGGAAAACCTTCAAAAAGATTGGCTAGTGTAGATGGCGCAAATGTTATGTTGATCCAGTTTCTCCAACAAAGAAAACACGGAAGGCGTTACCTTTTATTTAGTGGTTTCTTCACTTCCCATCCTTTTGTTTCCACACACAGTCTCTCCTCCACCCCCCTCCCCCCTCTCTCTTTTTCTGTTGTTACCTTTCTCCTCCTTTTCCGTTGAGGCCCATTCTTCGTTGTGTCCCCTGCACCTCCAACTTTGAATTAATGGACTTAGTGGAAAACTTCTTTTCCCCTTTGTCCAAAGTCCAAAGAAGCCTTTTTAAATCTGGAAAGTAGAAAAAGGATAGTACAAAAGGAAACTAGAAAATATTGCAAGAAATAAGGTGGTATAGGTTGTGACAGGGAAAAATGATTAATATGCTCTCCCTGTTTCATGTAGCAAACACTAGCTTAGATACAGTTAATTGCAGTACTAGTTTCCTGGATTGTTATTGTTGGAATGTTGAAGTAAATGGTGCTGAACTTTGATGATGTACAGGACCCTCAGTCCGTTTTCGATTAAATTATTTGAAGTTAGGAGAAATGGGTGCAATCCTTGTCTGATCTTTGATAATGGGGATAATAAACATTGCAGATTAGTTGATGGTTCGACCATCTTTGTTGCTTATTTTGGTAAAGCATATTCTGTAGTGGTTGATGTATGCTTAGCAAGTTGGTATATTTTTATTTATGTTTTCCTTTTAGTTCAGTAAAAATAATGTGATTTTGGGAGTACATTTGGTGAAATGGTCGTTCTAATATGAGAAGTTAGGTACACAATTTTCTTATGGCATTACTTTCTTTATTGATTAAGCATATTATAGCTCATTACCTTGAATGCTAACTGCCTTATATTTTCTTTTCAGCCTGCAGGGCCTTTTTCAGCTGCTGCTTATGAAATAAGCTCAACAAAGTTGGGCATGATGGTGCTGATAAAACTCGCAAGTTCTCTTAGCATATTATCTTATCCGATTAACGATTTAGTAAATTACGCAAGCAGTTGCTAAGTGGTATTGTATATATTATCTTGAACGTTGTTAATGGCTACAGAGAGACTGTTGACTCTGTTCTTGTGTTGTATATTTGCTGCTGCTGTGATTGAGTTGTGACCATGGACATAGGACTTGTTTAATTGTAGACTTATTTGATTAACTTAACTGGGGAAAATTCATAATGGAAACAGCTTAAATCCCCTGTTTCCCATTCCTTCCACCCGTAACCAAAGGTTTCTGGTTCGAGCTCTGGAAATGGATCATTCTTTGGTAGCCAGGCCGAATGTAGATGGTCTAGTATGGGTTTAGATTGGATCCAGTAGCTTTGGCTTGGACCTGGTGTATGTTAAAAGTTAGTACTCATCGGTGTGATGTTGAATTTGATCAAGACAAATGAATGATCTACTTAGGAAATGCTTATGGTGTAGTCAGAATAACTTGCTTATATGGGGAATAATAAAGGTCTTAACCTCCCAAGTCCTAGCTATTCTATACGCCTCATTTTCTTCGTTGTTTTGACAATAGGATTTTTCGTTGCGGCTTGGCCATGATTATATTTTACTGGTTGGCCATAAAACAGAATTTAACTTAACAATCACTCACAAAAATCCAGAAACAACTTCAGTTTGTATTGTGGCCAAGCACAACTACAATTCCTAAATATGATTTTTTTCTCCTTGAAAACAAAAACTGTTTTTTTCAATACTCAAAGTTTCCAAGCGGGCCCTAAAGACGAATGCCATAAGTAGGTCAAAGGAATGTTAAACAACAACCATAAATTCAGTGTATTCTCACAAATGGGGTTGGGGAGAGTAGCGTGCACGTAAGACCTTACCCTTGTCTTGTGAAGATAGAAAGGTTGTTTCCGATAAATTCTCGACTTAGGGATTAAAAGAATTTTAAAAAAGAACTTAATATATTAGACTATAGTTAATCCTCCTCCTCAGCTAATATTACTGGGTTTGGAAAAGTATAGTTTGTAATTAATTAACTGAAAAACTTATTTTATACACCAATTAAATAACAATGAAGCAATCATTAGATCATGTATGATAATCAAAAGTGAAAGCCTTCCCTGAATTTATTTCATTATTATAAGGAAATAAAATCTGGACTTTTACTAATTTTCAGTCTCTGAACAGTCAATTAGTCAGCGCTCCATCTGTTTCATTTCACGTGAGATATTATTCCTTGAGAAGTCGAGGACTACATCTTTTCATATATTTTATTACCAAAAAAAGAAAGAAAAAGTGGAGTATAACATTTAAAAATATTAAATGTTGAAATATCGGTTAGCAACATAATTTACTATACAAATTCATATAATTCAACTTAAGAAGAAGAAATTGAAAACTTAGAGACTTTTTTGTTTCATCATATGCTGCCACCTAGCCTTCCTCACAAAGGATAAGATCCAACTAGCCAAATGAATACCTATAAGGATCCGTGGAAAAACTACACCCGACAACAATACATGCAATGATGTATGGAAAAAATTAGAAAGTGATAAAACAATCCGAAAACAATACATTCACAATTAGAAAATTGGATGTATGAAGAAAATTAGAAGAAACACAGCGAAAAAGTAATAAAATCACCTGAGAAAAATGCATTCACAATTAAAAAATTGAATGTATGGAAAAAACGAGTAAAATATATGGAAAAAATGAGCTTCTTCAATGGTCCTCACCTTAGTGAGATTGGCTTTTCTGTGATATGTGTAAGGTACTGTGGCATATACCATACTCGAAGAAATTTTTTCGGTGAACATTAGAATTGTGCTTGTGTATGCCACAGCGTTCCCTGTGACTTTTACAAAGGTACAAGCAAAAGCATGAGTATGGGGGCGAAGCAACAAGTGGTAGAGGTAGAAATTTCTCATTCAGTGAAAAAAAAAAAACCTTAGACTTGTTTTTATATTTGAGACTGCTTCATTTTTTGTATTGATTTTAGACTGACTTTATCTTCTCAAGTTAAGGATGGCGATTCTATTGTCTGGGTCACAATCTGTTGGATATTGTTGTATAAAATTTTATTTACTAATATGAAGATGTGAATAGTTCAATTCAAAACTATAAAATAGTTCTACGACAAAAAATAGGCAGTTTTTTTTTTTTTTTTTATAAAGTCTTTTACTTTTTCTATAAACTTCAATATGTCTGAGAAAAAAAAAAAAATAAATTCATAAAATTTGGCCTAAAGCAAAAGTTTTACTAGCCTCTCCTTGAGCCACGCCTATTGAAATATAACTATAATTGTTATATTAATTTATTTTTTCCTTCATGTGCAAAAAGGCGATTGTTTTTACTTTTATTTATATGTATTTTTTATTTTTTTTTTATATTTTTATTTGTATGATTATAACTTAAAATGAAATTTTAAAATAGAGAAAAATGAATCTTATTTGGATCCCTGACTTATTTGGACACTAGATGATTGAAGCCCGTGTTAGCACGAGCCCAACACAAAAAATAGTACCACACTTTTTTTTTTTAGTCTGTCTTAAAAAGGATGATATATTTTTATGTTTAGAATCATTTAACTTGAAACTTCCCCTTTTACCTTTAATAAAATGATTTAGATCTACACAAATATCTATGACTTATTTTAGACCGCAATTTTCAAAGATCTTTCTCTTCTTTTTTAAACTTCGTGTCTAGTTAAACTATGTCACATAAATTAGGACAGAGAGAGTACCTTTTAATAATATAATTATGAAATTTTTATTATAGAAAGTATTATAATTCAATTAATTGAATATATCAATAAATTATTTTACTTAGTCCGCTTCTCGCATATATGACTTTCCTGGTTTGGTTCTCCAATTGAAAGATTTGAAATCATCTTCTCCTACCGAGTTTCATGCCATCATCTCTTTCTACTCAATAACACTGAAAAGCACTTTCATGTGTTAGCATCTGTTGTAGTTTTAAATTTTTAAGTATAGATCAGTTTCATCATTTTAAGAAAATATGTGTATACGTTTCTTGACCATTTATATTTCGTCTTCTTGATAATATTCCTCATTATTGGTGTGAGATGTATGTGTCTAAACTTATACCCAACGGTATAAGTTTTAAATCTTTTGGTTTTATGACTTCTTTAGCGGTTTTCGAGTTCAATTTAAATCGTTATTTCTTTTTTCATGAATTTGTCTTCTTTAAATTTTATTTGTCATATTCTTTACCATTTTCTGAACTTATTATCATTATTTAAATGTCCTATTTTTTTTTTTGCAATTGTTTCCTAATTGTTCATGTGGACCCCACCTTAAATTTTTTAGTTTTTTATTTCCACTATTATAGAAGAGTGGATCCCACCTTAATTTTTATTTTTTTTTAATTTTAACTATATTAGAAGAGTGGGTGGACGACGATCCAACCCACTCTTCTAATATAGTAGAAATGTATGTATAGTTATAGTTATTTTAATCTTTTTATTTCGTATAGTGGAAAAAGGCGATCCTTTAAAGATAGCTTGGATCAGTTGTGGCTAAGGCAAACCGATTAGATTCTCTAAACAATCATTTGGACATGACAAGTGACATCATACATTTTGACATGACAAGTGACATCATACATTTTTTGCAATTGTCTCCTATTTCTTCATGTGGATCCCACGTTAATTTTATTTTTATTTTTGCAATTGTCTCCTAATGGTTCACGTAGATCCTGCCTTAATTTTTTTTATTTTAACTATATTTAACTATATTAGAAGAGTGGGTGGACGACAATTTTGGGAAAAATTTCTCAAAAACGAGGCAAAAGTCAAGATGCCTATCCAAAAAAAAAAAGGGAGTATACACTTAGTTTTTCCATAAATTGGCAAATGCTCGCAGAAGGTACAATCACATAGACAAGATAGTGGTAGATGGAAATACCAAAGAGGAACAAGTAGAGATTCAAGAGGAGATTCTAAATATTTATGAGAAGCTTTACACATAACCGGAACATTGGAGGCCATCTTTCATTATGGGAAGCACAATAATTGAATCAAATCCACTAAATGGAAAATCTAATCATGTTTTTCAAATGGAATAAAAACTCACATTGATTATTTTTAAGACTAACTTTTAGATGTTTGGTAACATAAAAATTGAATTTATTTTTTCCGGAAATTTCAACCTTCACATCTAGCAATGTCTGGCCCCAAGAATAGTCTTCGAAATCTAGCCCAAATTCTTTGTTGGGAATGCGAGCTGTACGGTTGATCTTTGAAGTTTTGCCTCTTTTTGATTTTTTAACACCTGAAGGGAAGGAAACAATTGTTTGGTGAGTTTACATAAATTCTCATAGTTAATTAACATGCGACATGGATTGAGTATACTAGTTGAAACAGATCTCAAATACTTATAATCAAGGCTGTAAATTCAAATTAAAACATCAATCTCCATGAACAAAGCTCGAAAACTTTAAATTTGAATATCCATAGTTCCATATAGAGATTTTTGATAATGAGATCAATTGATGTTTATATCTGCGTTACAACTTCAATTTGACTACGGTTGCACATCAATCACATCAAAAGCATCTAATTTCATTAATTAGTATACCAATTAGAGATCTCAAACATATAATCAATGCTATAAATTCAAATTAAAACATTAAACTACAATTAACAACACTCAAAAACTTCAAAACAATCATGAGAGTTGAATATCCATAGTTCTATATAAATATTTTGAAGTATATTCATACTAAAGTTCTATCTTCATGTTTTCTACTTATGAATATATTGTTATATCCCGTGGAGATGTCAAGAGGATATTCTAAATGGAAAGTTAGGGACAAGGTTATAAGAAAATTTTGTTAAGAATGCATGAGTTGCGTACGTTCATCCTTTTATTGGTATGGAGTATTACGGGCAAAATTGGGATAAGGAAAATTAATGGGAAGCAAAACTTTCATGAAATAATTGAATTGGCCAATTGTGTTCAAATGTGTTTATTTCATAAATGTTTGTGTATAAATATAATTCATGACTATGCAAGAACATCTTTCATAATTTAAAGAAAATTCTAGAAAATTGGAGAAAAATGGAGGAAAAAAAAGAAAAAGAAAAAAAGATGGCACACTCTACGTGCCTATATTTGTATATATATATGTGTGTGATGACACCACAAGGACAACTTATCATTCTTCATCCTTTTAGATGATTCAAATTTGATCAAGAAAATTATTTCTTTCAAGCTTTTCTACTACGTGGAAGGTCTCTCTGAATTTATTGGAACAAGAAAACCATCGTTCGGTGGAATAGGAGAGATTTCAATCTTTTCTTGCATGGGTTATGGACGTTTTGAGCATGTTGTAATGTGAAGAAATGGATGAAATTCATGAAGTTGAGGATGCCCAAATTCTTTGTAGATGGAATGAATCAAATTTACCTAGTATTTTGGTTGTTGTTGTGATGGATTCTATGATGTAAAATGAAGGTTTAATGATTTAAATGGAGTTGTAAATCGTGTGGGCTGTTTTGGAAGCTAATGTGGTTGTAATGTGATTTTTTGTATTGATGAAAATGATAATGCTAACGTATGGATTTGTCGATATAGTTTATAAATTTGGAAGAAGAAAATGTGTTATTAACATTGAAGGATTTCATAGTTAATTGTTTGGGTTGTTTTGAATATTGTATGGATTGCTTGGAATGTTCGACATCGGATTAATACTTGAACGTATAGTCAATGATGTTGGTTTGAATGCACGTAGCTTATTTGAATATAAATGAAATGTTGTAATGTGTAGAAAGGAATTATTAATGTTAGAATGCGTTTTCAATCACTTATGGAATTGTTAGTATGGTTGTTGGTATGGTTGTTGTTGATTTCTAGGTTGAACAAAGCTCGAATTTTTGTAAATCGGGTGTTACGGATCGGGATTCTAAGTGACTATGGCTAATGTTGGGTGTCTAATGACGTTATTGTAGATATCGAGACGTGAGTTTGGATTAGCGTAGGAGGCGAGATATGTAAAGCTACCCCTTCTTTTCTTTTGGCATGAGTTGTAATTCATCGAGTTTCGATAACTCCGCTTTAAATTCGAGCATGTTCTGCAGTTATAATTGTTTATTGATGTTAGTATCCATAATATGGTCATGCTACGGTCTTTATGTCTCACATGATTGGATTAGAATGTCGTATCGGTTTTGTTCTTCTATGTCTAGAAATCCGTACTCGTAAAAGAACGGATTGCTTTGAAACGTTCGTAGAAAGTTTTGTAACGTATAATGACTTTGATTTTCATAGGTGGGCTCCGAATGATTTGATATACGACTATGGTCCCTACGATACTTTGATATACTTATGATATTTGATATGTTTAAGTACCATCAAACTATATTTGATATGACTATTGTCCGATTTTAAATGACGATTCATTCTATGATTACTTCAAGTCTCTGAAAATGATTTTGAATATGGTTTCTCACTTCTCTCTTTCGTGCCCGGTATATAGTCCTTTCGCGTCCCGGGCCATATAAATGTATTCGTGATTCCATTGCATTGTTCACCGCGTCCCTCAAATAAGATTCTATCGGGGCACGTTATATGATATGATGATGGGGGGAGGTGGCCAGGATGGCATATGATGATTTTTCCGCGTCCCTTCCTGGGGCGGGGCACGTTACATGTACAGCATATGATGATTTTAATTACCGCGTCCCCTCAGGGGCGGGGCACGTTATATGTACTTATGATGATTTTATGATATCGACATGCATGATTTATGTTTTAAAGGCAAGTTTTATGATTTTCTTTACTCTTTACTTCAGTATGATCCCGCTTACTATATTTCATGCTTTACATACTAAGACATTCTCGTCTTCTTTTTTCATGCCGCGTTTCACATGCCTTCCAGGAGCTGAAGATATTAGTAGAAGACAATTAGCGAGCTCCATTTTTAAGTCTTTGCCGATCGGCGTATTATGTTATGGTATCATGTTCCATGTTAGAGACTTTAGATAGTGTTGTATATAAGAATTCATGTAACGATGTATTAACTTTGTTATAAGTTTCATATGCTACAAATTTTATTTGATTTGAAAAAGATGAAAAGCATGTTTGATTTTCCGAAAATTTTTCATATGTATTCATGTTATGATTTAAGGGCCTAGGATGATTATGAGCGTTAATTCAAAGAGATCTATCACAATCGGATTAAGAGTGTGACAATTACAATTCAATGAGAGATCTCAACACTATACGTCGTAAATTCAAATAAACATCAATCTCGTCAAAAAAGCTCGGTAAAAATTTCCTAACAATCATTAGAAACGAATATCCGCAGTCCGTATATAGATTTTCGAGGTAAATTCATACTAAACTTTGGAAGTATATTCATCTATTTCATGTTTTATACTTTCGATATCTTAATTCGAGAGATCTCAAATCCTCACAATCAATGTCAGTAAATTCAAATAAAAACATCATTCTCTCGTCAACAAAGCTCGGAAAACTTAGGAACAATCACTAGAAACTAAATATCCATAGTTCCATACGCTTTTTGAAGTAATGAAATCATGATTGATGTTTAAATCACATGCTTCAATTTGACTACAATTCGCACATCAATCACCTCAAAAGCATCTAATTTCATTAAATACTTAACATGTATACCAATCATAGAGAGATCTTAAATACTCATAATTAATGTTGTAAATTTAAATAAAAACATCAAACTAAGATCCACAATGCTCGAAAAACTTCCTAACAATCACTAGAAGCTAAATATCTGTAGTTCTGTATAGAGATTTTGAAGTATATTCATACTAAAGTTAGGATTTGAGTATAATCATCTATTTTCATATTTCTACTTAACAGATATCTCAATTTAGAGAGATCTCAAATACTCATAACCAATCTTTGTAAAATCAAATTAAAACATCAAACTAAGATCAACAAAGCTCGAAAAACTTCCGAACAATCACTAGAAACTGAATACCCATAGTTTCATATAGAAATTTTGAAGTAATGAGATCATCATTGATGTTTATATCACTGCGTTACAGATTCAATTTGACTATAATTCTCACATCAATCACACACACAAAAAAAAAAATAATCTATTTTCGTGTTATCTACTTATTAGAGATCTCATATACTCATAATAAATGCTGTAAATTCAAATCAAACATCATTCTCAGTCAACAACACTCGGAAAACTTTAGAACAATCACTGGAAGATAAATATTCGTAGTTCTAGATATTTTGAAGTAGATTCATACTAAAGTTGGATTTGATGTTTATATCACTGCGTTACAACTTCAATTTCACTACAATTCACAAATCAATCACCTCAACAAAAAATCTATTTTCATGTTTTCAAGTGATTACTCAATCACATATAGATATCAAATACTCATAATCAATGTTGTAAATTCAAATTAAAACATACTCCATCAACAACGCTTGTAAAACTTCCAACAATCACGAGAAACTGAATATTCATAGTTCCATACAGAGATTTTGAAGTATATTATTCCTTGTATAGTTGGATTAGAGTATGAGAGAATTCGACCGTTATCGCACTCGCGTAACAGTTACGTCTGAGTCTTCTATGATAAATCATCTATTTTCATATTTTCTACGTAACATATCTCAAACACTCATAATATGCTGTAAATTCAAATTAAAACATCAAAATAAGATCAACAACTCTCGAAAAAACTTCCAAACAATAGAAGCTGAATATCCGTAGTTCTGTATAGAGATTTTGAAGCACCCCTAAATCCCCAAACACGTAATAATAAACCCTAAATCCCCAAACCTTAATTAAATGCAAGCTTCAAATACAGAAATCAAGATAAAATTGCAAAAATTAGTTTGTATCAAAACTTACACTAAAACTGAAATGATAATATAAAATTCTTCTGAGTTCAAATACAGAAATCAAGAAAAGATTGCAAAAATTAGTTTGTATCAAAGCTTACACTAAAACTGAAACGATAATATAAAGTTCTTCTGAGTTCAAATACGATTAAATCAAGAAACGATTACAAAAATTAGTTTGTATCAAAACTTACACTAAAACTGAAACACTAATATAAAATTCTTCTGAGTTCAAATACAGAAATCAAGAAAAGATTGCAAAAAATTACTTTGATCGCACGCGTGAGTTTGAAGAACAGATGTGTTCGAATTTTCCATTGCCCCCAGACACTGTAGTAACTTGTTATTGGGGGGTAACTTTTAAGTTTCGGAATGAAGTGGAGGCAGGGTTTTTTTATTTATTTTATTTCTGCTATATTAGAAGAGTGGGTTGGATTAGAATTGTGCTTGTGTATGCCATCGCGTTCTCGAAAGGTAGAATGACTTTTACAAAGGTAGCAAGAAAAAGCATGAGTAGGTGGGGGTGGGGGTGGGGGCGAAGCAACAACTGGTAGAGGTAGAGCAATTTCTCATTCAGTGAAAAAAAAAAAAAATTGTTCTTATATTTGAGACTGCTTCATTTTTTGTATTAATTTTAGACTGACTTTATCTTCTCAAGTTAAGGATGGCGATTCTATTGTCTGGGTCACAATCTGTTAGATGTTATCCATGTTTTTGCAATACAATCTATTGGATATTGTTGTATAAAATTTTATTTACTAATATGAAGATGTGAGTAGTTCAATTCAAAACTATAAAATAGTTCTATGACAAAAAATAGGCATTTTTATATTTTTATTTTTTATAAAGTTTTTCACTTTTTCTATAAACTTCAATATGTCTAAGAAAAAATAAATTCATAAAATTTATTATTAAATTTTAGGCCTAAAGCAAAAGTTTTACTAGCCTCCCCTTGAGCCATGCCTATTGAAATATAACTGTAATTGTTATCTTAATTTATTTTTTCCTTCATGTGCAAAAAGGCGATCCTTTTTACTTTTATTTATATGTATTTTTTATTTTTTTTATATTTTTATTTGTATGATTATAACTTAAAATGAAATTTTAAAATAGAGAAAAATGAATCTTATTTGGATCCCTGACTTATTTGGACACTAGATGATTGAAGCCCGTGCTAGCATGGGCCCAACACAAAAAATATATGGGAAAACTACGTATATATACACAAAAAATAAGTACGACACTTTTTTTTTTACAAAACATAACGATATCTTAAAAAGGATGATATATTTTTATGTTTAGAATCATTATAACTTGAAACTTCCGCTTTTACCTTTAATGAAATGATTTAAATCTAAATAAATATTTATGACTTGTTTTAGACCATATTTTTAAAGATCTTTCTCTTCTTTTTTAAACTTCGTGTTATATCAAACTATGTCACATAAATTAGGACAGAGAGAGTACCTTTTAATAATATAATTATGCAATTTTTATTATAGAAAATATTATAATTCAATTAATTGAAAATATCAATAAATTATTTTACTAAGTCCGCTTTTCGCATATATTAGTCCGCTTTTCGCATATATGACTTTCCTGGTTTAGTTCTACACCAATTGAAAGATTTCTTCTCCTACCGAGTTTCATGTCATTATCTCTTTCTACTCAACAACACCGAAAATTTTTTTTAAAAAAATATTTTTAAAAATGTTAAAAAATAATTTAATTTTTTTTTTTAAATATAAAGTAGTTCTTAAATTTTTAAGTATAAAGACTAACTTCATCATTTTAAGAATATATATGTGTATACGTTTTCTAATATATTTTTATATTTAGAATCTTCTTGATAATATTCTTCATTATTTGTGTGAGACGTATGTGTCTAAACTTATACCCAAAGGTATAAGTTTTAAATCTTTTGATTTTATTAATTGAAAATACAATAAATTATTTTTTTACTTAGTCGTTTCTCGATTTTGTGTTCAATTTAAATAGTTATTTGCCATCATTTTTTCATGAACTTGTCTTCTTTAAATTTTGTCTAACCGTTTATATTTCGTCTTTTATCATTTTTGTGTGAGACGTATGTGTCTAAACTTATTATCATTAGTTAAATGTCATATGTTTTTATTTTTTTTCGCAATTATCTCTTACTTTTTCACGTGAACCCCACCTTAACTTTTTTTTAATTTCTATATTATAGAAGAATAGATCCCATCTTAATTTTTATTTTTTTATTTTAATTATATTTAATGATATTAGAAGAGTGGGTGGACGACGATCCAACTCACTCTTCTATAATGTATGTATAGTTATTATTATTTTAATCTTTTTATTTCGTCTAGTGGGAAGAGGCGATCCTTTAAAGATAGTTTGGATCAGTTGTGTCAGTTGTGGCTAAGGCAAACCGATTAGATTCTCTAAACGATCATTTGGACATGACATCATAAAACTTGAGGCTCAAATTTCTCTCTTTCAACTCCACCATTTTCTCTCTTCATTTCCACAGCACATAAAGAAAAACACACACACACACACATAGTGACCCAATAAAGAAATGCCACTTCTTCAAGCTCCATCTTCTTCTACTCTCACTTTTCATCACTTCACTTCACAACTCAGACCAGGTAATTTTTTTTGAAGTAATTTGTATTGCATTTTATGTGAAGGTATTACTATTTGCGGAGTTAAACAGCTTTGTTTTTACTATAAATTTTTAAATTTTGTAAAAACATTTTGTATACTACTTAGTTATTTTGGCTTGTATAACTTTTCGTGTGGTTTTCAACTATGTAAATTTTATTTTAAAGTAGTTAAAGAATCTATATTCGAATTCATAGTCAAAATTAAGTATTTTGACCGGAGCCCTCTGTACAGAGAGAGTAACAAACTAGTTGGGTTCAATTATATCAATCTTTTTAGTTATTTTTGGGTTTTGCTGAAGTTTGTGCTTTGTTTGTTAATTACACAGGAGTATATGTAGCTGACAAGTCTTTTCTTCAGTCCACTTTCAGTGGTTCTTGTTTTTCGTCTCAAAGATATGTGAAAGCCTTGAACTTATCGTATACCAGTTCAAGTTTGAGCTCATTTACAGCTAAAGCTGCTTCAAACGGAGGTAATTTGATGCCCTCTTCAACTAAAAGCTCGAAGAGTCTGTCTGTTTAGATGTTGAGGCATAATACAATTAAGTTACTAATTAAAAGTATCTCTTACTAAAGCTTTTAAATGAGTTGGTCACACAATTTAATATTGTATCAGAGGAGACAAGGGTCCTGAGTTCTAATCTCACTGTCAGTCAAAAAGCAAAAAGTGTTATCATGTATTTGGCCCACAAACACATGAAAAAGAATCAGGCTCACGCGTAAGGCATAATGTAATTAAGTAATTAAAAGTGTGTTTTCTCCATCAGCTAGAGGCAGAGCTAGAATATTTAATTTATAGGTTCCGAACCACAATTCTTATTGCGTACTGGGTTTTGGATAAAATATTTATACCTATTATATGGATTTCTTTATACAAGTACAAGGTTTGAGCCAAAGCTACCAGGTTTTGTAACCTGTAACTTTAAAGGCTGGTTCTGCACCTGCAAACAGCTTAAACTTTTAGATGAGGCTTGTTACATACACCAGCACCATAATTGTATGATGTTGGTCTTTTTGTACTTACTCTTGCTGTCGTGTATGCTTTTATTCTGCTACTCCGTTTTGTTCAGCTCTCTTTGGATTTCTCATTATGCTTGAGTAGTTCTTGGCTTCCGAAAGTCTAAATACATTGAGATTAAGCTCTTTATCCCTTTGAAATTTCCTCCCTTACATGTATTGTCATACATCGTTCAGTTTACATTTTTAGCTCTTGTCTAAATATACCTAAACAGATTCTGTAAATTGCAGCTTATTCTCCTTCAGTGTCAGGCCAAACAGCCGAGTCTGAAGTTCTAAAAGCCCTATCCCAGATAATTGATCCTGATTTTGGGACAGACATAGTGTCTTGTGGATTTGTGAAGGACCTCGTGGTTGATGACAATCCGGGAGAGGTCTTAAAAACAGTACATTCTAACCTTCACAGCATATATGAGAAATATTCTCCTAATCCAAATCTATTGGAATTTCAGGTGTCATTTCGGTTAGAGCTTACTACACCAGCATGTCCGATCAAGGACATGGTAAATGAAACACAACTACCACTATTTCATCAAGAATTGATGTGTATCAAGTGGTACATCATTTAGTTTTCTTAGTTTCCTTTTCACTGTATGTTGTTGGCTTATCATATAGGGATAAGGCAATAAATCACACCTAAACTTTGGTGAATGCCAACTACACACCTAAACTATGGGGGGGTCTTATGACCGCTCAGAACTTATTTTTTTCGTATTATTTCTCCCCTCACCAATTACCTGATAAAAGAATAAGTTAAAACGTTGCATGTGCAATTTATAACACACGCTTATTCATTCTTGCGTCCCAAACTAAAATACACCTTGCAGCATGACTCGTTGGTATAGTATATCAGATCTTCAACTATCTTTCCCCCTCCAAGTAGCTTCAATATTGCTAAATTTGCCTTAAACTCTGCCTCAAATGTACTTCTTGCACATTTCCAAAACAAATTCCCTCTTTGAAGACCCCTTTTTTAGTCTTGAATAAACATGTGATTGCACACGCTGCGTTCTAACTTATTTTCTTACCAGGTAATTAGTGAAGGAGGTAAATTATACGAGAACGATAAGATCAGGGGGGTCATAGGACCCCCACATAGTTTAGATGTGTAATTGGAAATTTCGCCATAGTTTAGGTGTGTTTCTATGCTTTATCCCTATCATATATTAGGGAACATGAGATAAGGACATATTCTTGTTATTTCTTTTAGAAATTCATGCTCTTTGCTATCATGTGAGGGTGGTCATATGGATCATCTTAAGTATGATGGGACTACAAATCTGACTTTCAATTTTTGGACAGTTTGAGCAGAAGGCTAACGAGGTGGTTGCTGAACTTCCTTGGGTTAAAAAAGTTAATGTGACGATGTCAGCCCAACCAGCAAAACCTATATATGCTGGACAGCTTCCTGCCAGTCTACAAACAATCTCCAACATAATTGCTGTTTCTAGTTGCAAGGTGAATAATTCCACAATCTTCAGTTCCTATGCTTTTTAACTCATCAAACATTTTCTTCTAGTATGTACTGAAGGTCTATCCCTGTTGTCAAGAGCAAATTAAAAAATAAGAAAATGGTTAGAGAAGGGAAATAGCCTTCCTCTAAAGCAATATTTTAAGACTTGTGATGCCGCAGCAGTTAAATATGTTAGCTGGTGATTTATCGCTGAGAAAATGACAAAAATCGTCACTTATCTTTGATAGTAGGTTCAAAATCCCTTAAGTATCAACTGAGCAGTTTTGGTCCTTTAAGTTTGCCAAAAGTGAGCGCTTTTGGTCTCCGTCAAATATTTACTAAACTCTAATTGTTAAATTTAACCGTCACGGTGAGAAAAAAAAAAAAGAACCAGAAACACCAGAAATTTCCATCAAAATTCCAGAAACCGCAGCATAAAAAACTACACCACAAAAAATAGACTAAAAATAACAGAAACTGCACCTCAAGAAATTTTACCAGATTCTTGAAATAGTCAAAAATAACATAAACTACAAAATCTATACTTCCAAATGTGAGTTTCTGTTAAATATTTTCTATTTTTACGCTTCTGGTTAAATTTAACCATTAGAGTTTGGTAAATATTTGACGGAGACCAAAAGTCTTTACTTTTACAAACTTAAAGGACCAAAACTGCTCAGTTGATACTTAAGGGACTATTTTGAACCTACTACCAAAGATAAGGGATCATTTTTTTCATTTTCTCATTTATCGCTCGTGCATGTCTTGATATTATTGATCCTTATGTGTGTATTATTATGTGTTGCTTCATGTGTTTGGTATCTTCATATTTTGCTGTCTCATTTCTCTTACATTTCTGCATTCGACTACGTATTTTTTAAGCCGAGGGTCTATCAAAATCAGCCTCTCCACCCCATAAAGGTAGAGGTAGGGTCTGCGTACATCTTGCCCTCCCCAGACCCCACTTGTGGGACTACACTGGGTATGTTGTTGTTGTTTGTGTAATTCGTGTTTTCCCAAATGTGCTAGGACTTGTAGCGTTGACTTAGCTCGTGTGGAGATTATTCTGCTTTGACCAGCTTAGCATATGAAATCTCTTTTGTCCTCTTCTTTACTAATATTAACCTCTATAAACAACAGGGAGGGGTTGGTAAATCAACTGTAGCTGTCAACCTAGCTTACACTTTGGCTGATATGGGTGCTAGAGTTGGTATATTTGATGCAGATGTATATGGTCCTAGTTTGCCAACTATGGTGTCCCCAGAAAACCGGATACTTGAGATGGTAATTATCATTTCGTGGAGTAAACTATGTTTTTGCTATTGCATATAAACCACTGAGAGACTTTTTGTAGAATGCAGAGAAAAGAACCATCATTCCAACTGAGTACATGGGTGTTAAGTTGGTATCTTTTGGATTTGCTGGGCAAGGGCGTGCAATTATGCGAGGTCCCATGGTCTCTGGGGTGATTAACCAACTTTTGACTACTACAGAATGGTATGATATGCTTTGTATTTGACAAGAAGTCAAGAACCATCGATCAATTAATGATATTTTGAAATTTATATAACAGAGAAATTCATCAAACTTTATTGAAGTTTCCTACTTCTTTCTTTTTGTCAAGCTTTTCACTCGAAATATCGACATGTTTCAACTTGTAATGCAAATGAATTAGTAAATAACCTGGAACAACTACTTAGTGGCTATCTTGAAGCAGATGACTAGCCTGTTTGGCCAAGCTTCTAAAATTAGCTTATTTTGAGAAGTGTTTTTACAAAAGTGCTTTTCAAAAAAGGACTTTTGGTGAGAAGCAGTTTGTGTTTGGCTAATCAATTTGAATATCACTTCTGAACATCAATTAGTATTTGGCCAAGCTTTTAAAAAGTGCTTCTAAATGTATTATCTCAAAAGTGCTTTTCAAAAAAGTACTTGCAGGGAGAAGCTACTTTTTCAGCTCCTCAAAAACAGCTTCTGCTTATGCTCAAAAGCACTTTTTGCGCTCCTAAAAGCTTGGCCAAACACCTCACTTTGAAAAAAAAAAAAAAAAACACTTTTGTCCTTGGAGAAGCTTGTCCAAACAGGCTATTAATCTTGATACAGACGAGTATAGTACCTATTGCATTAATGTTTTGTTGTAAGATGCTTATTTAGGTAGGTTCACATATAGCTTTAGAAGTCTTTTTTTTTTTTTGGGGTAGATCATTGTAAATGATCCTCTCGAGAAAGATGTACATGCTTCAAATTTTGTGATCTTGAATTGCTTTGTTATCCTAAATGTATGCAACTATGCAGGGGAGAATTGGACTATCTTGTTATTGATATGCCCCCTGGAACTGGTGATATTCAACTTACTTTATGTCAGGTTTGCTTAATAACAATATGACTAATGTGTCTAATGCTTGTGAGAGTCATTGGTGGTAATACTTTTTTCTCCTCTTGTTAGCATAATATTAAAATATTCTTCTTTGGCTGATTCAACTGTCAGGTTGTTCCTTTGACTGCTGCAGTTATTGTTACTACACCTCAAAAGCTAGCATTTATAGATGTCGCGAAAGGGGTCCGCATGTTCTCAAAGCTTAAGGTCTGTTTCTTTTGTTGTTAATTCTCTTTATCAAGCTGAGAAGATTGTTTGCTGCTTCATTAAACATTTCACGTTTCAACGTACAGGTTCCTTGTGTTGCCGTAGTTGAGAACATGTGCCACTTCGATGCTGATGGAAAACGTTACTACCCCTTTGGCAGGGGTTCAGGGTCTCAGGTCTGCCCTTACCCTTAGGATCTATTGATGTGTGCTTCTCCTTTTACCAATTTACTTGCTTTATCTGAGTAAACCAGATTTTATCTAAGGTTACTATGGTTTTAAGATCAAGATACTCTAATTTTTGCATTTTGAAACTTCTGGGGATGAGCTGAACTTGGGCAGCTCAAAATGGGTGGAGTTAATAAATGACTGAAATGGGCTAAAAAGTGGGTCATAACCCAACCCGCCCAATTCTTACCAAGTTTTAATTTCTTTGTTTGTTCTTTTATAAAATTTTAGTACCTAATAAGACTATATTTTACCTTTACTATGGCTTATATAAAACACATCAAATGAAAAAAATGTCTATTTGAAAATATTTTGACAAGATTTATCATGGGTCATTTTGGGCTACATATCAGTCCAATTTTTTGATGACCTGAAATAGGTTGGGCTGAAATGGGCTGAGCTAATAAATGGGCAGGTCATGTTTCCATGGGTTAATTTTGCCACCCTTCGTACTAACCAACCTGGCTGTGGAGATGCAAACAACAAATCTGAATTTTAATAAAACTTTGTAATCAAATCTTCATTGCAGAATCTTCAATGCCGTGAGAACAATTTTCTTAGGGGTTGTTGGCATTGAAACATTATCATTAAACATACAACTAACCATTGAAGAGTATGTTTATATAATTTCATTTGAATCTCGGCAGGTAGTCCAGCAGTTCGGAATACCCCATCTATTTGATCTCCCAATACAACCAGCTGTAAGTTGCAACATTAACAACTCTTGACTGATTCAAGTATTTGAATATTTACATTTAGCACTTATTTTCACACTAATGTCACACTAATGTAGTTAAAATCTGAACTACTGAAGTCTTTCTTGAGTTTATTTCTGTCACTAGCTTCAATAAGTACTTGAATAGTTGCAGTTGTTACTTGACGCATTACTGAACAATAAACTGATTTTGTTTTAAATTGTAAAGCTATCTGCTTCTGGAGATAGTGGAATTCCTGAAGTGGTGGCTGATCCTCAAGGTGAAGTTTCCAGAACGTTCCAGGAGTTAGGCGTGTGTGTAGTACAACAGTGTGCCAAGATTCGTCAACAAGGTGCGCTTTATTTATTTGTTTTTTTCTTTTCAAATGTTTATTCAAGCCAAATGCAATAGGAAGAAGAAGAAGTTTTCAGTTCTATTCAAGAATTCTTGTTAAGTACTCAAGTGAAACAAGCTTCATTCTATTGGGATATAAGCCAATATTTCTTAATCTACTTTTCCTACAGATATTTGACCTATATATATTGATTACAGATTGCTTTTTTTTTTTTTTTTGGATACAGTATCAACTGCAGTGAGTTATGATAGATCTTTCAAGGCGATCAAGGTCAAAGTACCTGATTCCGATGAAGAGTTTTATTTGCACCCTGCAACTGTAAGAAGAAATGATCAGTCTGCCCAAAGTGTGGTAGGCAGTCAAGTTTTTTAAGTTACTTTTCCAGCTCGACAGATGCCTGCACTATTTATGACATGCTAAGACATTTCTAGCAAAATCAATTGCCCTTCTTCCCATAGTTGTTTGGGATACCAAAAATCAACTAAAAGTACATGCATAATTTCTGTCGGCCATGCTCTCTCTTTGATGACAGTACTGTGAAACATTAGCCTATAACGTCTCTCTTCTTCATTAACTTTTGAGTTCCCAACACATAAGTTGATTTTAAATAAGGATCAATTTTGACGAACCTAGATTAGAATCATACAAAAAATAGATACTAATATTTATTAATAATTCTAGCTAGCATTTCAAAAACTTCTAAAAGTAACTCTGCTAGTGTTTTACTATTGGTGAGGCAAAGCAAACAGAACTGATTTTACGGAGGAAATGAAAACTTTGAAAAAGTCACTCTGCTTGTTCCACTCAGTTAATAGTTAATACAAAACATTTTTCTGGATTTTGACTTTTTTTTCTCATCTCTGACTTTGGTTCAGGATGAATGGACGGGTGAACAGAAACTGCAATATTCTGATATCCCAGACGATATTGAACCTGAAGAGATCCGGCCTTTGGGAAACTATGCTGTGGAAATAATCTGGCCAGACGGATTTAACCAGGTCTTTTCACACACCTATTTTGCCCACATGATAATTTAAAAAAAAATATCGTAGGAAACCTAACATCTACAACTGAAGTGCAAAACTGTTACAAAATGAAAACTGTTTAACTATTTGGACTCATTTTGGTTTATACAAGTGAAATAAAGTGAGAGATCAGCCAAAAACTGATTAACTAATGAAAATACTAGTTTCAGTTGGGCTCTTTAATTGTTTGAAGCTAAGTCTTTTTTGATTTATCTTTGTGTTGCAGATTGCTCCTTATGACCAGCTGCAAATGATGGAGCGCTTGGTTGAAGTTCCTCAACTTACTCCTGCATAGGTAAATGACCGTCATGTAGTTGAGGGCGTGGCCTTAAGGATGTGTTTGGTATGGCGACTTTTGTCACACCAAGTACACCCCGGAATGCTTCAATATTTCTTACTTGGCCTAATTATTGGCATAAATCTATCGGTCAAACATCCGTTATTTATTTGTAGGGATGAATTAAAGATCCAAAATCAGATACAAATACAATTTGGAAGATCATTGCTCTTCTACCTTGCCAAAGTCACAACAAAATTACAGCTAGCTGGAACTACAAGGACTTCAGTGATGTTCCATTTTAACTATCTGTAGATAGTAATCTTCACTACCATTTGTTCATAGTATTATTTTTGTAGCAATCTTCACTAGTGTGTATCATTTTGTCACAACAGTCTATGCTTCATTATTGTTGTAGAGCACGCTCCCGTGCTTGTACCTTGGTCAGTCAGCAAAAGAAAAGGTGATAGAATGAATTGGTGGTATAATCAAACCTTAAAATTGCGGAGATAATGAGTTGCAATGAACTTTTATGTTTACTCATCAACTCATGTTATCTCTGAAAATGGAAGCTGACTTTTTAATGAGGATATGTACATTTAAAACAGGAGATCCATTGTATGACCTTTGACCTTTTTGTCTCTGATTCAAGAGGTAATCAAAATGAATTAATTTGTTATCGGAGTTTACACCGAATCAATAAATTTAATTTTAATAGTTGAAAATTATAGTGATAATATATATCGTGATTAATTTCATCAAGTGTGTATGAAAATAAATGTATTGCATTCATTCATTCATTAGTTTGGTATAAACTTTGGGTGATGTAACAACTAAGTAGGTAAAAACTTAGCTACCTAAGTGGCTTAAAAACTAATCCGCATTTGGAGTTGACACTAACCTAATAAGTACACGACACATGTCTTCACATACATTTTTATCTCTAGATCATAATTAGTTAATGTGTATTCACACCTAATCATGGTAAATTAATATGGTTTGGTGTAAACCCGAAATGCAAATAAAATTTTACCCTCCTAAATAATAGGGATAAGTCACTAGTACCCCCTGAACTTTAGTCAAAGTTCCAACGACACATCTTATCTTTGCGGGGGTCCTATTACTTCCCTGAACTATTTTAAAGTGTAATAAATGCAACCCTAAGTACTGACGTGGCATAGAGAACCAAAGTCTTGGGAGGCAGTGATTTACATGCGCTGCCACGTGTATTTTCGCATTTTTTTATTTGTTTTAAATTTATATCATTTTCTTCCTTTATGTTTACTTGTTAATCCAAAATATAATGGAAATATTACTCTATATTTAGAAAAATGAAAAGAACAATTGTTGTTTTATTATTCTTGTATGAACTTGAACAAGAATTGGAGGTGCTGAACAGATTCGAATGTTTTTGAAGTTTTAAAGTTGAGATTCAAGTGCTAAACTCATTCTAGATCCTTAGTTGCTGCTGAGATTCGAAAATGGAGAATTTTTTTTTGAATCCACCTTTGTTGAACCTTGAAAAGGCTTTAAAAACAAAAAATGGGTTTGTCGAAATTCTTGGTTTTGGCCAAATCGATTACTAGAGTTTGTTGATGGTTGTTGTGAAGTTGCATTTGATATTTGAGCTTAATTGATACTGATTTGATTGAGTTTTTGTTGAATTTTGAGACCCAAAAATGAAGAAGATGAAGAACATTGCATTTTTTTTTAAGTTCTTCAAAATCAGCCTTTTGTAATGTTAATTAGTTATGTGTATTAATTAATTGTAAAATTGTCCAATTAAAAAAGGACATGTGTCCACATTATTCAGAAATTTAGCTTATTTTTCGTTTCTCACATGCCTCCAAGAGAGTGAGCACATTCTCTATGCCACCTCAACATCGAAGGGTGTAATTATTACACTTTAAAATAATTTAGGAGGTAATGAAACCTCCGCAAAAATAAAGTGTGTCCAAAGTTTAGGGGTATTAGTGCCTTGTCCCTAAACTAATACTATAACAGTGAAAAGTTATAGGAAACCATAATTATAATTTGCTAGTGGTGTGGCAATTGCATAATCAAACTTTGCTAAGTGCAAACACGAAATAATAAGTTTTTTTAAGTTTAACTTAATAAGAACTTAAGACCATTAGGTATAGAGTTTCTAGTAACTCTACATATCAAGTCTAGTATGGTTACCTAAAAAAGAGTAGTGACGTGCTATAATTGATCAAATTAAATTAATAGTTTAAAAATTATACGTATTACACCATCACTATATACAGTGGTGTACGCAGAATTTTCAGTAAGCAGTATCGATATTCATAGAAGAAAGAACAAAATTTAATTATCACATACATAATATAAGACAAATCCTTGACCTATTGGTTTAGTTTAATTTTAAGTTATAAGAGGTCTTGGGTTCAATGCTACTTAACCACAATTTTAAGTAAAAAAATGTTATTTTTCCAAAAGAATCGCTTAAGTTCAAGTTTGAACCTACAACCTTGAAGACCAAAACTAGGCATTAAACCATCTCAACCAGAGATATACTTCATTAAGAGGTGTCATTTCGTTAACTACATTTCTTTATGCATAGTACTAATATATATATATATATATATATATATATATATATATATATATATATATATAAAACCCAAAGGGGTGTCGACACCCCTTCGCTCAACGTGGGTCCGCCCCTGACTATATATATGATTTAAAAGCCGGAGTATTATACCTTTTTTGTATAGCATTTGGCATTCAGTAGTCCATTGATCCAACTAATCTAGATTCGCATCGCGTAAGACCTATTAAACGGGAAAACGCTCCTTACTAGGAATCTCTCCATTGTCAAGATTCAAACCCTAAATATTTGGTTAAGGGCATGAAATCTCATCCATCCACTGAAACCCGTTGGTTGTTAAATACAATACATCTTTGTCACTTCCGCCAATGATCTTAGAAGCTCCAAAACTAAAACAAAAGAGAGACGTCAAAGAAAAACATGAACTTAACCACAAAAAAATATTTTAAAAAGATGGAATTAGTCAAAATGTTGGGCTAGTGTTTGACGACTCTCTAGAATAATATAATATAATTTATGCTTGTAATAAGGCTTCATCTAGAAGCATTAGATAGGTAGGTGGGAAATTTAAGGTTAAAAGGCCTAATTCATTAGATAACAGCTCAATAAAAAACATTTGGTGAAAACGTGACATAATTTGGTTCTAACAAACAAAACATTTAGGAACATGCAAATACAATGAATTATGTACTATAAAACAAAAACAAATAAAGTATTTAGTCATCACTATCACCATAAACTTTGAATCGCCCGTCGACATAGACAAGTAGAATAAAACTAAAAACTGGTGACTTCTTTTCTGTACTATTTGAGATTGAACAATTTCATCAGAATCATACTTCTTTTGTTAGAAAAAATGTATGTTAATGCTCTTGATCCCTAACAAAGTTTTGACTTGAAGTATAACAAAAGATAAATTATGTCATGATCAAAAGTATGATCAAAAGATAAGGCTTCAGTGGTTTGGTTTGACTTTTTGGTGTTGGGAATTGGTTTGGTTTGATTTTTTGACATGTGTATTCGGTTTTTAAAATATTTTATACATAAAAATATTTATTTGTAAAGTAATTTTAAAATATTTCTTAAATTTTTTCGTAATTTATTTTATCTATTATCATATTATTCAAGCTTGAACTTAGAATTTTGAATGTCAATAAGTTTTATATCCTATGGATGTTAGTAACTCAAATATAAACAAAACCAACTCAACACTAATGCTAACAAAAAGAAATAAAGTATTTACCACTAGAAATGACATGTTGGATATCTATTCTTTAGTTTTGCATAATTGATTTAGAGTAAAAATACATAACTTAAGTTTTTGTCTTTGTCATATAATTAATACTTATTTTAGCATGACTTAGTATTTTTAGATTATGGTCATTTTATTTTATGGCTTGTTAATTAGCAATATTTATTTTAAGATTATATTAGCTTTTTGTTGAATATTTTAATACAATGTCATCACTTTCTCACATTTTGTGTTATTTTCTTATCTTAATTATATAATTGTATCTTACTAGGACTAAAGAAATATTTAAAGTAAAAGTTATATGTTTTGTATCAAGACTATTCGAAAAAAAACCGAAAAATGAAAATCCCGACAAAGTTTTGAGGTTGAAAAACTTGATTTTATTGGTTTGGTTTGGTGTATAAATTTTAACAAAAGATAATTGGTTTGGTCATGGTTTTTAAAAAGTAGAGAGATCAAAAGAGAGAGAGAGATAAGTTTGGATCTTTTTTTTTTTTTTTTTTTTGGTAATATTTTGACATGTGAAGTTCATGCATTTCGTGCTAAAGCTCTTTAAATGACAAATATAAACACGAGACAATTTTGCCCCGGAGCAATTTGGTAAAATTAGAGATCCAATCAAATATCGGTAATGAGAATGAATTCCTTTTCCCATCTTTTCTCTTTTTTCTTTTTAGAATAAGAGAAGGAAAAAGAAAGAATACAAAAGTGAATTCAACTTTCGGGCTCGGTAAGAATATGAATGTCCCAAAGTGATAATAGGGAAAAAGTTCAGCAATTTCAAGTAGTAGATACACAAATTTAGGTCTTTTCCCTTCTCAAATTTTGGAAGTGATGTGATTTAAGCATTCAAATTAGACTTCAATTATAGGAGGACTATATAAGTGTGAATAGATCACATCTACTAGTTTACATGAGTAGAGATAACACTTTAATTCTTTTTATAGTATTGTAAGTGCATCATATTATCACAGCATCATTAATCCGATTTTTCTTCTGATTAAACACGTGAAGATTTTGTTAATAGTTGATGATAAAAGTCTAATCGAGGATCTCTACTTGATCATAAAAATAAATAAAGAACTTTTTTAAAGAAATTAAAAAAAACGAAGTATATACGCCGGACATTAAAAAATATATATTCCAAGTCAATGAGTAGGATAAGATTGGGTAGGCAGATGTCATGCTTTGTTGATTATGGCTTCATTGGCCCTACAAACAACATGTACAAACAACACTATCATTCAGATAGAAGAAAAACCTCTTACACTCTATGAGAGGCCACAGATTTGGCTTGCCTATTGTTTTTAATAATTGTAGTGTTCGGATCAGTTTACGCATACCTCAATTAATTTTATGAGATATCTATCACTTCCTACCAGCAGAGATATTGATAACTTTATTCATCAAAACTTAGAAAAATAGAAAAAAAATTACCTAATATTTTTATCTTCCGCCGGAGTTCTAGCTTATTGTATTTTACTCTTTTGCTTTTTTTATATTGGCAGAAAATATAAAATATAAAATGTGGGATGACCACATCCCACATTCTTGATGACAACATTCCATCAAGTAAAATCGGAATATAATTTAATGAATTAATAACCTTAAATTCTTAGTAAGAAATTTCGAATTCGAGTCCTGGTGTGACGTGAACTTTATTAGGGAGCACTTTACCCTAATATGAAATTTATCTACGTAAATCCAAATTTAATCGAATCCTAATATGAATACCAAATAACGCGTGAGAAACCAAAAAAAAATAATATATAGAATATCTATCTTGATTACCGAAGAGACTCTTGGAACAGCGGAAAAATTGTCCCTGTGTGAATTATAAGTCACGAGTTTGAGGCGTGAAAGCACCAACTACTATCGCTTTCATTAGGATAAGTTGTCTACATCATAACCCTTCCCCGGACCTGCTAATGTGAGATGCTTTGTCCATCGTACTGTTTTTATTTTTGATTTTTTTAATCGTGATTACTAGAAACAAAAAAGTAAAGAAAGCTCTCTGATGGGACCATGAAAAAAGAAAAAATAAAAAAACAAAAAACTCTTAAATGGGACCATGAAAAAGGAAAAAATAAAAAACAAAAATCTCTCAAGTGGGACCAAAAGGTGGCTAAAATCTTAGCTCTATAAAACTACAGATTAATTCCTCTTTTCTCTTCCTTCTTCAAATAAACTTCCATTTTTAGAGCCGCCAAATACCAATTCACAATGACTCTTTCCTTCTTCTTTTCATCATCGGAGTCTCGCCGGAAAACTCGCCAGAAATCTGGGTTCCGGCAACGATCTTTGACTATGGTCAAACAACAAAAAACAAGATTTTACATACTGAAACGTTGTATTATCATGCTTTTGTGTTGGCAAAGTCATTCTGTTACTGATTGATTGCAAAAAAAAAAAAAAAAAAAAAAAAAAGTTGATCCTTTTTTGTGAATATTTGTGAAAAAAGAAACCAAAGATGTGTTCTTTTTGTGTCCCTTTCAAATGGGTAAAGCTCTGTTTGGAGATATCAAAGATTGAAATCTGCAAAGTTGATCATTTTTGTGAATATTTGTGAAAAAAGAAATATCAGATGTGTTCTCTTTTTGTTTCTTTCAAATGGGTAAAGCTTTGTTTCAGCTTGTGGAGGATTTGGAGATATTAAAAAATGAAATCTTGATGAGGAATTTTCAAGAATTCCAATGGCCAGAATTTTAACAAGAATTCAGATTTGTGGAATTTGAAGGGAGCCTTGACTTAACTGGTAAAACTGTCTCCATGTGACCAGGAGGTCAGGGGTTCGAGCTATGAAAACAGTCTCTTGCAGAACCCCTGACGTTCGAGCTATGAAAACAGTCTCTTACAAAAATGCAGGGTAATGATGCGTCTATTTGTGGGCTGGTCCTTCTCCGGACACCGGGCTGCCCTTTTCAGATTTGTGGAATTTAGAAGAGTGAGAAGTGTTGAATAATTTTGAAGATCTTGATTGAATTGTATTTTTGTAAACAAATGGAGGATCTTAAAGTCAATAGGCCATTAGTGTACAAAGGATAAGTTTTAGCAGTGAGCAAAAAGGAAAAGTATTGTGATAGATTGAGGATTTTGTTTCCTCTTTATTCTGTAATTTTTATTTATGTTTGATTTCTTAATGTTTATAATGATTAGAAGAGGAAATTTCCAGCACCAAGTAGTGTATTTTACTTTCTGCAAACCTAGCATTTCTTGGCTAAGCATCTATATGTCATGATTCAATATTAGAAAATCTTAATCCTGTAACCTAATTTTGAGTTAATTGGTTATTTATTAAGGGATTTTAAGTAGTCTTTTTCAGTTTCCAAGTTTAAGCAAACAATTCTTTTCATAGAATGATAGAATAGATACGAGAAAGGTTAAGAAAAGAAAGGAAGACAAACATGAAAGAGATAATAGTTTGGTTTTGATCCTTCCCTAATGTCATCCTTGTTATTAGTGAAAAGATATAAGGTCTCTTTACTCTTAATTAGGGGGTCGTTTGGTTGACGGAATGAGATGGATAGGATATTTCATGGATTAATTTCATCTTCCATGGATAATTAATTTCATCATTTTCGTACAAAATGGTTCTCGAGACTAATTAATATCCATAACCAAATGCGGGATAAAAATAATATTTTATTTCTAAATTGTTATCTCTTTTCCCACCAACCAAACAACCCTTTAGAGATCTTAGTTTCAGCTCTGGAAATTGAGTTTTAACCTTCTAAGTGAGCTTTTTATGACCTAAATCGATCTACACTAGTTGAGCCAATGTATTTCGAACATCATATGTTTGAAGAAAAAAAAAATCCGCTACAAGTAAAAAAAGTTATTGTAAACCTTGAGAGGGGTCCAAAGGGAAGAGGCAAAGAGGCAAGATACTCCCAAGTAGATGAGAGGGAATGAGAGGCGGAATCAAAATTTAAAGGTGACTGGACACATGAGCGGACTTCTCAATCAGTGCCCTGTCGGACTTTTGATCTTAAGGGTTCCAAGCAAAATATATGACCGTTTTCAACAGATATACACACATATATATATATATATATCTAGAATTTTTTAGTTTGCCAAGCTTAACAGGGTTCGATTACTCCTCTTATCTATATTTATAGATCAAGGGTGTGGTTTAGTAATTAATGAAGTGGGTTGAGAATCATGAATTTTTAGGCTTCAAATTTCAAGGGAGGTAAGAACACTAGGTGGTTTCGTCCTGTCTATCCAAGCCTTGATGGATATCTCTGCTAGTGGAAGGTAACAAAATATTCCGTGGAAGATGTTAGAGATACCGTGAGCTTACCTGAATATCATGATTATTAAAAAATAAAGAAAGGGATATAGAATAGGATGATCTTACTAATCACATGATCACATCCCACATGCTCAAACTTTTTTGGTTTACAAGTGAACCACCTTCCATTTGCATAGACGACAGCTTAACAACTTGAGCTTAGCTAGGGATTCCTCAATTTTGTCGAAGTTTTTCTATTCTTTTGCTTTTATATTCAGTTAGTGTGTTACAATTGATCGAATATAAACGAATAGTAGAAATATGAAAGAAACATTGTTTTCAAAGAATAACAGAAAGGTTCGGAAAATAAAGGACGAGAAATGTGAACGAAATATAGTTTAGTAAATGTGAAAGAAATACAGTTTAGTTTTTTTCTTTAACATGTTGCATTCTCAGTGCTCATCGCTCCTTATTATTCGAGAAAAGAAATTAACCTTTATCACAAGGGATGTGGTGAAATAGTAAAGATTCCTTTATACTTAACCAAAAGATTTTTGAGTTGAGCTTGAAATAGAGTTGTCTTTAACAGGGAGACACGTAAAACCTCCAACATAGACCTTTTAATTTACGACGCATTCGAATCAATCAGATCAGTGTATTCTAAATATTGAACACTTAAAATAATGATAAAAAGAATGCTACAAGTTGATGAGAGGGATGTAAAATAGGACGATCTTTCTAATTGGATCCACTGCTCTGCTTTTTTTTTTTTGTTTGGTTTAGATACAAGTGAACCATCTACCATTTGCATAGACAGCCTAACAAGTAACAACTTGAGGTTTAATTTTGCTAGAGATTCTCCAGCATATTTTCTCCAAGTTGGTTTATTTGTTCTTTTATATTAAATGGTATACTGTGTTACAATTGATAGAACATAAACAAATTGAATAAAATGTAAATTGCATCCACAAAATCGTGTTCTTTGCATGAACCAAATAGAAAATAACCAGGTCACGATAAGCCACGCTCACAATTATATTTTCCCCATTTTATTTTTATTTTTTGCCTATTTAGGCTTTAGCACATAATCGACATCCACCACTATATTAAGGCTCATTTATGAAAACAAATTTTGATATAATTTCAACACTGGAAAATTTCATTCATGTAATCAAATTTTTAAATAATTGGTTATCTAATCAATGAGTATATATGGAACTTCCAGGGCTTTTAGGTAGTCTTTTGTTAGCTTCCAGTTTTAACTAACCATTCTTTGCAAAGAATAACAGTACAGATGAGACAAAGGTTAGGAAAAGAAAGGGAGAGAAATACTATGAATTAAAGAGTGATCAAGTTTGGTTTTGTTTTCATTACGTGTTGCATCTTTATTGATGTCATCCTTTTCGTCATTTGATGAAAAGAAACCCACACGTGGAAGTTGCGATAATATGATGAAAGTTTGTTCTTTCTTAATTATATGGCTCAGATTTTACTCCCTCCATATAAAAAAAAGTGTTCATTTAGCCTTTTTTTCTTGGGTAAAAAAAATGTCCACTTATTAAATCAAGAAACAATTAACCTTATCTTTTCAGATTTGCTCCTATTAAGTGTTATGTGATCAAATTTCAATGCCTATTTAATTAGGGGTATTTTAGTTAATTTACATATTTTTTTTTCTTGGAGCGAGTAATTTCTTAAGGGGTGTGCAAATAGTTAAGTGAACTCTTTTTTTTTTTCTATTCGGAGGGAGTATTATATAAAAAAAAAATCTTCACCACTAGGAGTGAAGCTAAAATTATAACTACCAATTCAGCAGAACTTAATAATTTTGGCTAAAACCCTATGTTGTGTTAAGAAATAAATTTAATAGTCCCTCTGTTCCAATTTATGTGATGCTTTTCTCTTTCGATAGTCAATTTGACTAAAATTTGAAGTTAAATTTGATTAAATTAACTCAATATTTTCAAATTAAAATTTAAATATTTAAAAATTACATGAAAAATATTATAAGTTGCAACTTTTCTTATATCAATTTTGTGAAAAAATACATTTTAAAATGTCTGTCACAGTTCGTGCGGTTTGAATCTCGGAAAGCAAAAAGCGTCACCCAAATTGGGACAGAGGGAGTGCGTATGAACAAATTATCCAGAACCCAGTAGATTGCATTTTTTAAGATTCAGAACTCATAAACTCAAAATTATGAATCCGTCTCTGCAATAACCAATTGAAGGTGTGATAAAATGTTAGTTTATCCTTAACCACATATCTCAAATTTGAGTCCAAAGAACATAATTATCTTCGATAGGGAGCACTAGAACCTCCTAAGTGAGCTTTCTATAATCAAATCTCTCTATAACGATGTCATTTGCCTGGATATATTTTCACTGTTATAACAAAATGTTGTTATAGAGAAGATATAATTTAACATAACATGAAAATCATTAGTTCCAAAGGAAACTTGATTAGTATAATGACATGTTACTATAGAGAAGTGTGGCTATGAGCCTGTTTGGATTGGCTTGTAAATTCTTTGAAAATTATCGGCTTTTTTTTTTGAGTGTTTGACTAGCCCAAATTAAATTTAAAGTCATTTTGCTTAAAATAAGTTCAAAAAAATAATTGAGTCCTTTTATTTAAAAACATGTCTAAAAAAGCGAACTTATAAGTCAAAAAAAATAAGTTGGGCTATCGCAATTTAATTTTTTTTGGCTTATAAGCTTTTTTTAAGCCCATCCAAACAGGCTCTATGAATCGGATGTTTGACACACACAAAAAAAAAAAAAAAAAAAAAAAAAAAGAAGAAGAAGAAGAAGAAGAAAGAAATCCTCTACAAATAGAAAGAGTTATTGTAAATCTTGAGAGGGGTCCAAAGAGAAGGGCCAAGATACTCCCAAGGAGATAAGAGGGATGTACAAAGTAGGAGGAACTTTACGATCATCCCACTGCTTTTATCTTTTTAGTTAGATACAAGTGAACCACCTTCCCTTTTGCTTAAACGACCTAACAACTTGAGCTTTTGCTAGGGACTCTCCAATTTTCTTAAAGCATCTTGAATTGTCCTTTTCTATTAAGTAATTTGATGTGGTACTATTGATAAAACATAAACTATCAACTTCTAAATATATCATGTTTAACTTCATTTTCAAATACCGTTTTTTTTTTTTTAAAAAAAAATAAAAATAAAAAATCAACCAAGTATATCCATATGCTATTCATTTTTAGTTTTTTTTTTTTTAAAAAATAAAAAATCACGGTATTCATATGCTTCTTTTTAGTATTAATATTGAGACACGATTGAATCCGAACTCGCACCAGATAGTCTATATTGCAGGGTAGAGCACTTCTTAATGAAGCGATTCCATATCTAAGGCTTGAACCCGAGACCTTTGATTAAGGAGGAAGGAATACTTACCATATTTCATCACAATTCTTATTTGTATTTAGTATATTTGTATCTAGTAAGATTTAGAGTTATTATTTAGAGAAAAACAAGTGGGGATAGCTCAGTTACTATCAAAATGTTCATGTTTAACTTGAATTTCAAATGCCTTTTTAAAAAATAAAAATAAAAATCCAACCAAGTATGTCCATACGCCTTATTTTTGGTTTCCCATTCGGTATTCAGTACTCATATTGAGGACTGCTTAAATCTGAACTTGCACCAAAAAGGGTAGAGCACTTCTTAACGAAATTGATTCCATACCCGAGGCTTGAACTTGAGACCTTTGATTAAGGATAAAAGAATAGTTACCATTTCATCACAACTCTTATTTGTAGTTAGTCAGAGGCGTATTTAGCATGTTAAATGGGGGTTCAATTGAACTCCTAACTTCCGACGCGGAGCATAAATTTATATGTAAAAAAATTACTAAAATTGTAATAAATAGTAGATATGAACCCATAATTTTAAAAATATAATTAGTTTAATATTAAGAATCTTAGGATTAAACCCATAGAATTTATATCTTGGATCTGCCTCTGTATTTAGTATTTATATTTACTATCAGTATTGCAGCTAGAGTTATTAGTCACAGAACAACAGGCGGGGATAGCTCAGTTGGGAGAGCGTCAGACTGAAGATCTGAAGGTCACGTGTTCGATCCACGTTCACCGCATTATTCCTCTTTTTTCTGCTTACTCCAAATAGCATTTTCTTTTCGCTTCTGTTGTTGGATTTTTTTGTTTATATTATTTTAGACACCCCACTTGCGTTTGGGACATTTTGCTGTTTCATTCTCTTTCAGTCAAGCTCTAACTAGTAAATATTCAACTTTTTGATAATTGAAATGAACTAAGTATGATTATACAAGAAAATTGTTTGTATTTCTTAAAAATATTATATAATTGAAATTCCAGACCCCACTTTGTGGGATTTAACCGGGTATGTTGTTGTATTATATAATTGAAATTATGGAGCTTAAATTGTGGTAGGTTGAAACAAATGTTTTTTTTTTTTGGAATTCTCAATTGTAGAATCATGAATTATATGACAATTTGGCTTCGAACTCTAGCGCTAAAGTTTCACTATTAAACGATTCGACTTTCAGCATACTGTGTTGGAGTTTCATTTGTAAGAATTTCGAATTGTAGTATAATGTGATGAAGTTTCACTTGTAAAAATTTGCGCTCCATAACAATAAAAATAAAAATTTAAACTCATGCGAATTTTGATATTTTGGTTCTCATACACTACGCTTTGGCACACGTCATTCTTTTCTAAAAAAGGAGTAATAAATTTGACGTTATCGACAATTTAATTTCTATGCAATAACGACAATAAAAGATATTCACACAATCAAATAATTTATTAAGTAATTACTGATGGATCTCATGATAAGCATCAATTTAAAATCTAGTAAGAATAATAACTAAATTTTTATCACAAAATTAAGGTTTACTAATAGCGTAATTTATTTGAGAGATTGACAAAAATGATCCCTTACGTTTGGGTGTTGGTTCAAAATAGTCCCTTAAGTGCACTAAATAGTTTTGGTCCCTTAAATTTTTTGAAAGTTAACACTTTTAGTCTCCATCAAATATTTAACAATTTATGTTCGTTGGATTTGACGGAAATAATAAGAATTTTTTTTAACGAAAACATCAACAAAGTCTTATGTAATTCTAAAATACACAACACAAAAAGCTGGACTAGATACTAAAAAGATATACTGTATAAAACATAATAAAATTACACCTTAAAAGCTATACTTGACTCTAGAAATAAATAAATAAATAAATAAATAAATACTAGCAGAAACTTAAAAATAAAATAAAAAATATACCTCTAAATGTGAGTTCTCGCTAATTTTGCTTCTTTTCATAATTCTCGTCAAATCTAACAGATAGAGTTCAATGAATATTTGACAGAGACTAAAAATGTTTCATTTAGCAAACTTAAAGGACCAAAGTTACTTAGTGCATACTTATGGGACTATTTTGAATCTATTCTCAAACATAAGGACTATTTTTGTCATTTTGGCGTCAATGTAATTCCAACTAATGGCCCGTAAAAAAGGTTATTTTTCTTCCCCAAATACTTTACAAAATTCACCTGCAAAGTTAATCCGCCCTAGCCGTTACGCCTCTTCAAATCTCACATGTCCTCACTTGAATCTCCAATTCAGAAAAAAAAAAATAAAAAAAAATCATCAATTCAAACTTCAAAACAAAAAAATACAATTATTAATACCGCCTTTTCCATTTTTGAATTTCACTAACGGCCATTTCCCTTTCTTCTTCTTCAACTTCTCTCTACAAAATCTCATATATATAATTTCCTCTAAATTTTAATTTTCACCATATAACTAGCAAATAGCAATGGCAACCCTTACTCCAGGTATCCTTTTAAAATTACTTCAGTCAATGAACACTGGTACACGTGTCACCGGCGACCACCGTACACCGCTACTACAGGTAATGGCAGATTCAGGATTTAAACTCTACGAGTTCAATTTTAAGATTAGCATAGAAAACCCATTATATTTTTGTTTGACTTCATTTTTTGGTCTTGGTCTTGCTGAATAATTTTTTATGTTATATGTTTAGCCTTGTGTTTCAGTAAAAAATTGATGGTTTTGTTTCAAGATTGGATTTTTCTACTTTGTTGTTATCAAGCTGAGATTATTTAGTTTTCTTGATTTTGTCTTGCTGAATAACTTTTTCTGTTATATGTTTAGCCTTGTGTTCCAGTAAAAATTGGAGGTTTTGTTTCAAGATTGGATGATTTTTTCTGCTTTTTTGTGATCAAGCTGAGATTTTTATTGGGTTCTGATCTATGTTGCTCGAACTCTTCAAAAATGTTGCTGCACCAGTGTCAGATTCTCCCAAAATACACTATTTTTGGAGTATCCAACACGCACCCATCAACAATTTTAAAAAGTCTGAGCAACATAGGTTTGATTCAGTCTTATTTTGGTTTTCTTGATTTTTGTTTTCATTTTAGTGAATTTTTACACATAAATTTATGCTCTGCAGGTGATCGGAATAGTTCCCGCACTCTCCACAACTGATAATTCCCTGTGGCCTCACAATGGGTTCTACGTGCAACTCTCCGATTCCCATAACTCATCCTACGTGTCCTTATCAGATCGTGACACGGATTTAATCCTAACAAACAAGCTTCAACTCGGTCAATTTGTTCACGTTGACCGGTTTTGCTTTGAATCTCCACCGGTCCCACGTGCTATTAATGTTAGACCTATTGCTGGTAGACACGGCTTCATTGGCTCCCCAGAACCGTTAGTTGCGAGGATTTCGAATGGAGGGTTTCTCATCCAACCCGTTTCGGATTCGGATCCTATTTCTGTTTATTTGTCGAAAAATGGAGCCGGGTCGGGTAGGAGCGGATCCAGCTCTTCAGGTACGGGTTCCCGGAAATCCAGTAGCTTTTGTTCATCCATCAAAAAAGAGAAAATTACGCTCTATGTCTATTTTTGAAAATATTTACGTTACGTAGCCCATACTTTGAGTTTGTTACCAGATTTGGCCATATTTGTGTTTTATACACTATTATACAAGGTTGATACAATATGTATAATGCTTTCCCCCCATGTATAATGTTGTATAATATTGTATATTGGCCTACTTGGTAATTTGAACCCAGTTTTCATTGGAAAATTTAAGTAGGTGTTTGGCCATAGAAACCAATATTTTTCACTTTATTTGGAATTTTAAAAGTAGGAGTTGAAGATGGAGGAGTTGTGTTTGGTTATAGTTTTTGCAAAGAATATTTGGATGTTTGAATGTACTGAAAGTGCAAAAAGGGAAAGCAGGGTTTAGGTGTTTTCGAAATTCCTAACAAAGTGATTTTCAATTATTTGAAGTAGTGAATTTTCGTGGCCAAAAGCTGATTTTCAAATAAAGTGAAAAAATATCCGGAAAAAAGTGAACAATTCTCGTGGCCAAACAAGTCCTTATAATTTTCGATTACTGTAGGAACCCATAAACTTCAAATGGATGCGTCTCTAGGTTCGGGGCTGAATTCAAAAGATGGGAAGGAAAAAGTCAAGGTTAGAGAAGTGCTTGCACAAAAAGAAAATGTGGAATTGAACAAAAATTCTTCTGAAAAAGTTCAACCACCAAAAAGATTTTCATCTCCGGCGTCAGTGAAGCAAAGATCAGTATCGGCAGGGAAGAAAAATGTGAGTGGTGGTGGTGAAAGGGATCCATCACCAGCTGGGAAAGTGAAGAGATCAGCATCACCAGTGCCATCAAAAACTGTAGTGCCAAGTTTAGTAGCTGCAAAGGAGGAAAACAGAAGGACGTCAAAGGAAGCAGCTATCATAGTTCCATCGAGGTATGTTGGAAAAAATAATTCGAAGTTGTAGGAAATCAAGATTGGTCAGTATTTGGTAGTCAGAATGATATAGGAATAGGTTTTCTTATTTTGAGTTATAGTAGGTTTGTACTATTATCAATAGAGCTTCTTTCATTTCTGGCCCGTCAGCCAAACTTAATTACGGGCGCTAGCTGAAATATGCAAAACCTATATACTGTTATGTATATTGTACGTATATTATAAGTATATTACATGTATACTTATACTTAAATATACAAAATTACTTTTGCTGGGGATTTTGTAGATTAAATCAGCGAAAGGTATATGGGACTGTAATTATCTCATTACAAGTAGGGAGCTGCTAGCTATTTTCATGGTGTGGAGAATTGTCGAGCCTATTCAAAGATTAATGAGATTATGAATAAATTATTTTTTCTTCAAGGTATCGGCAACCATCACCTACAGCAGGGAGAAGGCAAGCAAGTCCATTGGTGGCGAGAAGGATGTCGTTATCGCCTGGCCGACGATTATCTGGTGGTCTTAAGGGTGGGGATTCTTCTGGAAAGAAGAAAATGGCTGCTATTGCTGCTGGAATCTCAAAAGTTTCGGAAGCAATTGTGGGGTCCGGTAAATCAAGTAGAAAGGGTTGGGATGAAGGTCCAGCAAGTAGTGGTGACTCTTTTGAACAACCAGAGAAGTTTTTTTCAAAGAAAAAGCCGGATATTCAGGCAATTCTGAGAACACAGGTGATATTTCTTGGTTCTCTGTTGATTTAATGTGCTCAATGTAATAATGTCTTTTGTTGTATGATTCATGATGCTGAGTCCTATGGATGTGCCTCTTTGTTTGAACCAGTTACCTTTAGGTTGAACTATATGTCTTGATTGAGTTTCTTTTTTGAAAAAGAATGAATCTTTTATATTAAATTCCACCCATTTGGCAGCGAAAAGTAGTACTCATTCCGTCCCAATTAGTTTAAGAATAAAATGAAGACTTTTGAAACTTGTGGTCTAAATTGAGCAATAGATATTTGTGTGGTTATAAATCTCTCATAAGGGTAAAATAGAAAGTTTAAATTGACACTAAATATAGAAATGTATCATTCTTTTTGGGACAAACTGAAAAGGAAAGAGTGTGACACATAAATTTGGACGGAGGGAGTAGATGCAATGGTACTCCAGGCATATTGACTTAAATTTCTTAATCTTTCTTTGAAAATACTTAATACTATGCACATACTTTGTAATTGTATCACTAGTCATTAGTTTTTGATTGCTGATGGCCTAAACAATTTATGTTTATTTTTCAGGCTGCTATTTCTAGGCGTTTGAGTGATGTAAGCTGTCATGCTGAGGATTTTGGAAGTGACGGGAAAGTAAAATCTGGTGTTGCTGAAAATTCCCCCGACTCTGAAAAGCCTAATAATGCAGCTCCAGTTATTCCAGTTCATGAGAAGAAGTGGACTGATGGCAGTATATCACTGCATTCTATGTCCTCAGAACTCGCGAAGCTTGGAAAGGTATGGATCAAAGCTTGTAAATCGAAAGTTCTAATATCCTATGTTAGCTGATTTTTTGCATCTACTGATTACATTAAGCTAGAGCTCAACCATAATGTTTTTTTCTTTGTTGGAAATAATGATAAGATTGACAACTCGATTCGTTTTGGTGCTGGTGCATGCATACTGTGATTTCCTTATTGCAGAATGTAAATGGTTTTGGAAAAGATTAATGAAAGTAGCTGAATTTATTTGGCTACTTTTGTATATATATATATATTTAGTATCTAGAAGTCTTTGTATGAAAAGGCACTAGAGGTGCCCATAAAAAGACTATTTACGATGGTGAGGACCAGAAAACCATGTCAGGTTGTCTCTATACACGAAGAACTTCTTTGTTACTAGATGTGGATAAAATGGTTAATAACTCTTGATCATTCAAGTGGCTTGTCCCAACATTCTTTCTCTTCCAGATTGACCAGTTAAATATGTAGGTAAATGTATGTATTGTGAATGTTCCAACTATATAAAGGGTTCCAGTCAGTGTAACCCATTGAACCATCATGAGAGAAAATAAGTGATTGCAAGTAGGAAGCCACATTACAGCAAATTAACAGTTGTTTGTCCCATCCCTGTTTGTAATTGAAGAATGATCATTCAAATAGTCAATTTGCTGGTGCAGGAGGCTATGCAAAGGAGAATAATTGCTTCAACAGCTGCAGCTGAAGCCTTGGAAGAGGCCCTTGCCACTGAGACTATTGTTAGAAATTTGAGGTAAATGTTACCATCCTTTTAGAACTTTGCCATCTCATATATATGCCAAATGAGAAATTTTATAGCTTTGCCATCTCATTATTATGTCAAAATGTATGCAACTAAAATTACTCTGAGCTCAAAGGAAATGAATACAACCAATCTTAAAATTACTAAGATTTCCCTAGTAAAAAAGGAGCCAAACCCTTGGTAATTCTGATGAAAAAGAGAGCTACAATTCTTTTTGCTTCCTATGGTTGTGGGAGGGGGGAGTTATAATGCTATGGAACTACCCTGTGATCTTGAGCACTCACAAGCTAATGAAGTTGTCTATCATAAATCAATGATAATGAATTTTTTGACTTCTTGTTTAGTAATATATGCTAGGTTCTTGAACATTGTCAATGTTGTTAAAAGAATTTTCTTCTCAATCTCCTTAATTTTAGGAAAACACTGTTGGGACTATAAGGAAATTGAAATTGTAAAAGCACTCACAACTAATGAAGTTGTCCATAAATAGTAATGAATTTTTTGACTTCATTTTCTTTCTGAACATTGTCAAAATTAATCTCCTTAATTTATACTTGTCTAGAGAGGAAAACACTGTTGGGACTTGTAAAGGAAAGTCACACTTCCTAGAGGTCATTTTCTTTCTACCAAAATTAAAAAATATTTCATTGTTTCAAAACATGCAAATGAGAATTGCTTGTAGGACAATGCTTTCCAGGTTTCTCTTTCATTTTCTTATTTCTGATATACTTTTTGCAGTATGTTTGCAGATCTACACTCAACATCCAACCCTAAAAACCCTCTACCAACAATTGATCGTTTCATGTCAATATACGAAGAAGTAGTGAAATCAACAAGTGTTGCTGAATCAATCACCAGCTGTCGTGGTGTCCAAAAATCTATCGAGAATATGACTACGGAACAACCAAAATCATCTCTTCTTTGGGTGGAGGCTGCTCTAGCAACTGATCTTGAAATCGTATCTCTCTTAACAAATCAGAACAGTGGAACTCAATCAGCATCAGCAAAAAGCTCTCCAACATATCAATCGACAAAAGCATCTAATAAGAATCCTTTGATGGTTTCAACATTAACTGGAACTTGGACACGGGGTAATGGGATGAATGAGACAGTAGGACTTGCAAAGAAGTTGCAATCCGAGATGCAAATTTGGTTCATCACTTTCGTTGAAGAGTCGTTAGATGCAGGTTTTCGTGTGTTCAAGAATTGCTCCTCCCTGGCTTCTGATGGAGCTTCCTCCAACTGTGGTTCAATTACAGCTATTTTGTCACAACTCAAGAGAGTCAATAGCTGGTTGGATCGGGTAGTCTCTAAAAAGGACGAGCAATTGATACAGAAGACTGAATGCTTGAAGCGGAAAATTTATGGATTTGTCATTCAGCATGTCGGAACGACTGCTGAAAATTCAATCCCTTCATCTTAAGTTTTGTGTTTTTATCTTTCTTCAATGTAAGGATGATAACTACTATGTCGTCACTTATAACTGGAGTTGAAGAAATTCTTCACCTCCATGCTTTAGGCATTTTCATGTCAAGTCACTGCTATCACATGTTAATTCAAGTGTTTTTGCCTTTCATAAGTTGCTTAAATTAGTTTCTTTTCAGCATCTTAATGTATCACCACGCTCTTGGTAGTTCTTTTGTTGTTTACATTGTGTAATCAAATATTCACATCATCTCTGCTGTAAGTGCTAACTTGGGTCTGATATCTCTTGATGAAATCTTCTGTTCTATGTCAAAAGAAAGGAAAACTTGGAAGAAAAGAGGCAAATCTCACAAAAAGTATATTGTTTGGATACATGTGCATTACATATTATAGCAATAGTACTCTTCTCTTTTGCAGTTGATGTCTGCAAGTTTACAGCCAAGGAGAGTTGTAAATGGGAGTGGCTACAGATTTAACTTGAAGAAACTTATGAAGTCCTTCCATTCCCAAATCTCTTTCAAAGCCACTGCATTTGTATCCTCCATATGGGCAATCCGGATCGAAAGCAAAATAACAGTTTATCCAGATAACTCCAGCTCGAATCGATCTTGAAACTGTGTTGGCAATGTTCAAGTCATTTGTCATGACACCTGCTGCTAGTCCATACTTTGTACAATTAGCTCTCTTGATAACCTCCTCTACCGTCCTGCAATTCATCACACGATGAAATACTAACCATATAAAGATATACTGAAAACGTTACTATTTAAAGAAAGATTGCTAATATTGGAATAAACTTACTTGAACTTCATTACTGACAAAACAGGTCCAAATATTTCCTCTTTTGCAATTATCATGTCATCCTGCCAAATGCATTAAAAAGATATGGCATGATGTATATTTTCAGATAATTCCGAGCCAAACTCAAAGAGGTGTTTTGACTTTGAAATTTTGTACGTATTTAGTTAAAATATTTGCTTATGGAGGACTTGAACTTCATTACTGACAAAACAGGTCCAAATATTTCTTCTTTTGCAATTTTCATATCATCCTGCCAAAAGCATTACCCCTAATATTTCATCTCAGCATTCAAATGCAACAATGATAATTTCAGAATGCTTACTTCAACATCAATGAATATGGTTGGCTCAATGAAATAACCCTTCCTATCCAATGCATTGCCCCCAGTTAGCAATTTTGCCCCCTCCCTCTTGCCATGTTCAATGTACGAAAGTACTTTTTCAAACTGTTTTTGTCAATCTGCACCAGGTAAACTGCATTTTAGAGGACACGTGGTAAACAAAGCAAATGATAGCAACAACATGTTAAGCAAAATTTCAAATGTATACTTGTGGTCCGTGATGAGTATTTGGATCAAAAGGATCGCCAACCACCCATGTTTTCGCCATCTCCTCCAATTTCTTGACAAATTTATCATAAATTCCTTCTTGGATGAAAAGACGTGATCCACACACACAACCTTCTCCCTGAAAGGAAATGGAAAGAGAAAAGAACACTATCTCACTGATTCGTTTGAGAACATAACAAGGCAAGAGAGTATGGAATTCAGTTTACCTTGTTGTATATTGCTCCAACAAAAGCAAGAGGTGCAATTTTGTCCACATCTACATCATCAAATACTATAAAAGGACACTTGCCTCCCAATTCTAGTGAGACAGGTTTCAAATTGCTTGTTGCTGCAGCCTGCATTACTAAATGTCCTACTTCTGTCGACCCTGTGAAGGTTATCTGTAAGAACACGTTGAACGGGTGACATTAGCCATGTCGGTATGCTAACTTTTGTTAATACCCCACTACAAGTCAAATGATCACCTTTGTCTAACGTCAAATCACTGGAAAATTACAATGTGTAGACAGGAAACTATTATTTTTTAATGTATATATACTATATGTTGAATTCCCTTGGCTTTTTCATGCGTTTACTTCTTTATATTTTGAAAAAGAGAAAACATAAGATTCATTGTCATAAAATCTTAAATGATTCTACCACTGCCCACTACATTGCTGTGTTTTTCAACTTTCACAGACGGTTGGGAATTACCTTGTCCACGTCCATATGAGAGCTAAGTGCAGCACCAGCAGTCGGTCCAAATCCTGTTCTTTTACATATTTTGATCACTCCATAAAATTCTTGTTTCAAGAAAGTATACAAGTAAACATAGCGTTCAGTGACACAAAATTATCTGTCTGATCAAGTAGTTCACAGTGCAAACGACAACGGATGGAGCATTTGAGCTACAAGTTCCGCTGAATTCAGTATTTTTTAACAAATCTTAGATTCTAAACCTATAATTTCAAACGTACAGTGAATTTAGTGCTAAGATGAATACCTGCTTAGCCAAATAAGCATAATAGAGAGCCGAAAGAGGAGATTGTTCAGCAGGTTTAACAACCATGGTGCAACCAGCAGCTAATGCAGGGGCAACCTTATACACAAACATCTGTGTCGGGAAATTCCAAGGAATAATGTGTCCAACAACACCAATTGGTTCGAGCAAAGTGTATCCTTGTATCTCGCGTGACATTTTGAGAGTCGTCCCATGAATTTTATCGGTTGCACCAGCATAATAACAGAGAACGTCCGCTACATTAGGTATTTCAATGGTCTTAACAGCACTAAACAACTTTCCTGCATCCATTGTATCCAATACTGCTATTTCCTCCACATGTTCGAGGATTAAGTCTGCAAACTTCAGCATTATCCTTCTTCTCTCCTGCTTACGTAGTTCCCAAATGAATACGAAAATACGTCATTTGAAATTAAGATAAAAACAATTACAACTTATGACATAGGAATTTGTGAGTTATCCCATTGACTGAACTGTCAGTATCGAGACAAGTTCGGAATGTTGGCTGAGAGTAGACTAGTCTGTCCAGGCAATCACAGGCTTGCTAAAGCTAAAATTAAAAATATAACTGACAGTATATTAATCTTGATAAGAAATTACATTTTTCTTACCTCTTAAACAGGACTTACAATAATTGATGATGAAAATAAAACTCCTCTAGGACTGATATATATAGTACTAGTAATTAGGATAAACACTACAGTGTTATTGTCTGTTAGGATACCAATCTTGCTCCTACACCATCTGAAGGTAGAGGTAAATTCTATCAATAATCCTTTATGCTCCTTGTTTATAAACACTAAATATTTCAGAAACAAAGGTGACAAATATGATTAACATAATGCTCTATTCACCAGAACAACCTAGAATGAGTTCCTGGACCTTTAAAATTACAGCCATTCATGTTCCAAAAGATGCATCAACACAACATCATATAGCTCTTCATATTGTAGATCAACAAGGAATTTACTAGCCAGTAAACGCAAGTTTTTTATATAAACAAAATAAGTCTGACATTATTCATCATTGACCATCAATATAGTGCTACTTAGTATTATAGAAAACAATTTTCCATATTTGAAAATCTTTCATTGTACTACATCTAGATATCTGTTTTTCTTTATAGTCAATGAGAGGGATATTTGATGTTGTATACCTTGGGTGCCAAGCGAGGCCAAGGGCCATGATCAAAAGCTTCACGTGCAGCTTTTACTGCTAAATCAATATCTTCCTTGTCTCCTTCAGCAATTCTTGCAATCACCTCCTCATTTCTTGGATCTATGGTTTCAAATGTCTTTCCTGCAGAATAAATATCCGTATTTTGTTTACTTCTAGATTTAAGTCTATTACATTGCATTTCAAACTAAAGTCATGAGGAAAAGTGGTCTTCTTCTCTTCTGATGACTAGTTGAATTTGTTTCTAATTCAGTCCAATGGAAACACTCTCTTCTTTTTTGCTTATTATTGTTTCAACACAGTTCCATCCAGAGAAATTCATGTCATTAAGAGTAACATTGGAAGATCACGTGAACCCAACATATATATATATATATATATATATATATATATATATAAAGAAATCTACTAAATATCAATAAGTATTTGACTGTGAACTCGATTAGTGTTGTAATATAAACTTGAGGTCCTTGTAGGAACACATAACTTCAAATCGTGGATAGAAGCCATCTCTTTTCGCTTATTATCCGTTTGAATACTCTATCTAGACACATAACTATTTGTTTGTAATATCAGTTTCAACACTTCGTTTATCAGCTCTAAACACCATTTTTATAGCTCCCATACATATTTGGCCTTTTTACTCTCTAATTAAATTAAAGGGTGTCATCACATCTTCCACAATGTTTTCCCCTTCCATCATCGAACTTTAGATGTCATAGTATAAAATCATCAAGTAAGGGGAATTGAAAAACAAAAATTGGTTTTTATTCCAAACTATGTTGCTAGGACTATTCAAAAATGTCGTTAGGAGTGTGTCGGATCCTCAAAAAGTAGTTCATTTTGGAGGATCCGACACGGGCGCAACAACATTTTTGGAGAGTCCAAACAAAATAGATTCCAACATCAAACTTTTGGAGGATCCGACTGTCGCAACAATATTTTTAAAGAGTTCGAGCAACATAGATTCCAACATCTGACTTTTACATAGGATAAACAAAATAGAGACAAGAGAAAACTGATAAGAATGGAACCTGAAACAGAATCAACAAATTCTCCATTGATGAAGAGTTGTGTGAACTTAATCTTTGGAATCTTGAAGTTGGATTCTTGACTATCTTTAGACTGCATCATATTTCTTTTTCCCCAAATATTTAGAAAGTTGGCTTGTTGTCATTGTCACTGCAATATGGGTATATATAGGCATACAGTGCCACCAAATCAATAAATTTAAAACTTGCATGTGCCTAATATTTGCACCTAACCAAGTTTATTTGACTCTAAGAGAAGCACTAATCACATATATTTAATACTTCTATTTCATTTTATCTGGCAATGTTTGATTTAACACGAAGATTTTTAGAATACGGGCTAAACCTTCCTAAGCACTTTTTTTCTCGTCAATTTTTCATTCACCAACCAAATATTAGAAAACATTTTTCAGGAAAATATTTTTTCACCTTAATAACTTATGATACCAAAAACATTCAAGGATTTTATAGGCACAAAGTGCCTCCAAAATAATAACTTACCCAAGTTAATTTGACTCTAAGAGAAGCACTAATAACATATTTAATAGTCTTTCCATTTCAT